>NC_042615.1:3129290-3237303 GCF_901001135.1 Rhinatrema bivittatum
TTTCTGTATTGTACTTTCTCCTTTCACAGCACAGCCCCGGTGCCCGCGAAAGCCGTGGAGCCGGCCCTTCGCGGTTTCTCTCTCTCACCCCGCGGCCATTTTGCAGCTCCTCGTGGGCTGCTGCGGTAGGAAGGAAGGACGTCTGGGGCGGGTTGTGTGGCCGGAAGGACGCCCCCCCCCCCCCCGGGGCATCCCCTTCTGTTTTCGGACAGCGGCAGTGCGGGCCAACCGGGGCCCCCCCGCAGCGGCGCTTTCTTGCGCGTGGCCCCCCCCCCCGAGGCTTTTTCTATTTTGGTGCCGTTTTTTGCCTGCTCCTGCAGCGATCCCGATGCCGCGGCCGTCACGCTGTGCGGCCTGCGGCGACCCGGGGTCCCGGATTTCTCGGGAGGGCATCTGTGCTCGATGCCTTCCCGGGGGGGGGAAGGTCCCTCACAGTCGCTTAATCCTTTTTCATTTTTGGGCCGGGCCGGCCACTCCGCCATTTTTGGCGGGAACGGCGGCCATTTTACATACGGAGCGCCCTGAAGCGCAGGCCACGAGGGAGGACGGATCCCTGGAGGGGTCTTCAAGCGGGGGTGCTCCCCCGATCCTGGTGCAGGAACAGGGCACCCAGGCCAGGGAACAGGAAGCTCGCCGCCCCTCGATGCGCCTCCGGGCAGGCCGGGGTTCTCTCCGGAGTTTATCCTGCTCATGCATATGCTTATCTGCAGGGGTTGGAAGCGCCGGTGGAAACCCCCCCCTCCCAGATTCCACGGATGCGCCCTCGACGCCGGCCCCCCCCGACCCGGAGCGGGGGGGGCCTCCCACCTGCCTACCCGGGTCCGACCCGCCCCCACGGCAGAGGGGGCGGTACCAGGGCCAGCGGCACACGGAACTGACCTCCCGGACGTTGGACAGGGGGACGGCACGCCGGAGGGGGATGATCCGCGTACCCTACGCCTCTTCCAGAGGGATGAGCTGGACGACCTCATCCCGCAGATCATTCAGGAACTAGATCTGGACCCGCCACCAGACCCGCCTGCTCCAGTAGCCCCCGCCGTCGTCACGTCTTCAAAGAAGGGAGACCCAGTCCTGGCGGCACTTCGGCCGCGGGCTCGGGCTTTTCCCATTCATGAATCATTTTTACAACTTCTCACCAGGGAATGGGACCCCGGAGGCCTCCCTGAAGGTCAGCCGGGCCATGGAAAAGCTGTATCCGCCCCCGAAGATTTCCTGGACCTCATCAAGGTCCCTAGGGTGGACTCCGCAGTGTCGGCGGTCACGAAGAGGACGACTATCCCAGTAACGGGAGGTGCGGCGTTGCGGGACACGCAGGATCGTAAGTTGGAAGTTTTCCTTAAGCGGGTCTTCGAGGTCTCCGCACGGGCATGCGGGCAGTGATGTGCAGCTCGCTCGCCCAACGGGCTAGTCTCCTTTGAGTGCAACAACTCCTCACGTCTCAGGACTGCCGGCCGATGAGGCCGCCCAGGCGGATCGACTGGAAGCCGCAGTGGCGTATGGGGTGGACGCCTCGTACGACCTTTTTCGGGTTCTTGCAAGAGCCATGGTTTCGGTAGTGGAAGCACGGCGACTGCTGTGGCTGCGCAACTGGGCGGCTGATACGTCCTCCAAGTCGAGTTTGAGCTCTCTTCCCTTCAGGGGTAAGTTTCTCTTTGGGGAGGATTTGGACCAGATTATCAAGTCCCTGGGAGAGAACGCTGTTCATCGGCTGCCGGAAGACAGGTATCGTCCGTCCAGAGCGTTCTCCTCTTCGCGGACCAGAGCCAGAGCCCAACGGCGCTACAGGGGCTACAGACAGACGGCCTCCCGGCCATCCGCACCCAGGTCTCAGCCCTGGTCGCGCTCCTTTCGCGGGCGCAGACCAGCGCGCACTACCTCAGGACCCGGGAATCCTCCTACCAAGTCTTCACAATGATGCCAGCCTCGCCCACTCCCCTGTCCCCAGGATTGGGGGCCGGCTAGCGTATTTCTACACGGAGTGGGCACGGATCACCTCGGACCAGTGGGTCCTGGATACCATAAAGCACGGCTACGCATTGGAACTTGTCCGCCCTCCACAGGGAAGGTTCATTTTCTCTCCCTGTGGCTCGACCCTCAAAAGAAGAGCGGTGCAGGGGACGCTGGACAGACTTCGGGAGATCGGCGCCATTACGCCCGTACCCTTCGGAGAGGTGGGCTCGGGTCACTATTCCATCTACTTCGTCGTTCCAAAGAAGGACGGCTCCTTCCGGCCCATCCTAGATCTCAAGGAAGTCAACAAATCCCTCCGAGTGGTGGTCGTTTCCGCATGGAAACACTATGGTCCGTGATCGCGGCGGTGCATCGGGGGGAGTTCCTCGCCTCCCTGGATCTAACGGAGGCTTACCTACATATTCCCATTCGTCCGGACTTTCACCGGCTCCTCCGTTTCAAGATCCTGGACCAGCATTTTCAGTTCACAGCGCTCCCCTTCGGGTTGGCGACGGCGCCGCGCACCTTCACCAAATCATGGTAGTAGTTGTGCGGCAGCCCTTCGAAGGAGGGCATTCTGGTCCACCCCTACCTGGACGATGGCTCATGGGGCGAAATCCTACAACCACGGGCGTGCAGCGGTGACCAGGGTGGGTACAGTTCCTGCATTCCCTGGATGGGTGGTGAACTTCACCAAGAGCTCTCTCGTGCCCTCAAAGCGATTGGATTTCCTGGGGGCGACCTTCGACACCCGTCTGGGCAAAGTCTTTCTGCGCCAGACAAGGCTCAATCCTTGCGGGATCACATACAGCGATTCTCTGCATTACAGGATCCCACCTCCTGGGACTACCTACAGCTCCTGGGAGTGATGGGTTCCACCATCGACCTGGTTCCTTGGGCGTTTGCGCACCTCAGGCCATTACAGCGGGCGCTACTCTCCCGTTGGAAGCCTCTCTCGCAGGATTACCAATGGTGCTCCCGCTCCCGTAGCCGGCCAGGAACAGCCTGGACTGGTGGTTGGATCCGTTGAAGCTGGCACGCGGGATGTCCCTCGATGTGCCACATTGGGTGGTGGTTACCACCGATGCCAGCCTGACCGGCTGGGGAGCAGTGTGCGATCGCAGCTCCACGCAGGGGACGTGGTCAGCGGAGGAGTCGAAGTGGTCCATCAATCGTCTGGAGACCAGAGCGGTCCGACTAGCTCTGCGACGTTTCCTGCCGCTCCTTCGGAATCGGGAGGTCCGGATCTTTTCGGACAACGCCACCACAGTTGCCTACATCAACCGACAAGGCGGCACCCGCAGCCCGCAGGTCGCGCTGGAGGCGGCGATGCTAATGCAGTGGACGGAGCGGCATCTTGTCCGTCTAGCGGCATCGCACATCGCCGGGGTGGACAACGTCCAGGCGGACTTCCTAAGTCGTCAACTCCTGGATCCCAGAGAGTGGGTTCTCTCCGACGAAGCGATGCGGCTCCTCATCCATTGGTGGGGGACCCCCCACTTGGACCTGATGGCGTCCGCCTAAACACCAAGGCCCCATGCTTCTTCAGTCGCAGGAGAGACGCGGCACAGAGGGTGTGGATGCCCTGGTTCTCCCGTGGCCACTGCATCTTCTGCTCTACGTCTTCCCTCCGTGGCCACTGGTGGGCAGAACTCTTCGAAGAATAGAAAGTCATCAGGGACCTGTGATCTTCGTCGCCCCAGAGTGGCCCAGACGACCTTGGTTTGCAGGATCTGCTCCAGCTGGTGATCGACGGACCCATCCGACTGGGTCACCTCCCATGTCTCCTCCGTCAGGGACCAGTATTTTTCGATCAGGCAGGACTCTTCTGTCTTGCGGCCTGGCTTTTGAACGGCGTCGTCTCTGGCGCCGGGGTTACCCGGAGGAGGTAGTCTCGACGTTGTTGCGGGCACGGAAGACGTCGACTTCGGTGGCCTATGTTCGAGTCTGGAAGGTCTTCGAGGTGTGGTGTTCCAGCCAGCACACGACACCCACGAGGGCCTCTGTTCCTCAGGTTCTTCAGTTTCTGCAAACGGGCGTGGACAAGGACTCGCCTACAATTCGCTCCGGGTTCAGGTCGCTGCCCTGGGGTCCCTTCTGCGTTATGAGGGCTCTCTTTTACAGCACCCGGACGTTGCCCGATTCCTCAAAGGCGTCAAACATATCCGGCCGCCGTTACGGGACCCTTGTCCCTCCTGGAGTCTCAACCTTGTGCTTCGCTCCCTGTCAGGTTCGCCCTTTCGAGCCATTGCGTAGCGCAACAATCAAAGACATGACTCTTAAGACTGTCTTTCTCGTGGCCATATTTCCGCTCGCCGCATTTCAGAACTGCAGGCTCTGTCGTAGGGAACCTTATCTCCGTTTCACAGACTCGGGGTTTCGCTTCACACCGTGCCCTCTTTTCTTCCGAAAGTGGTATCTGCATTCCACGTGAACCAGACGGTGGAATTGCCGTCGTTCTCTGCGGCGGAGCCGAAGTCTCTCAGACTCTTGGATGTCAAGCGCACGCTGCGACTCTACCTGGAGGCCATGAATGAGTTTCGACTCTCCGACCATCTCTTCGTACTTTGGTCCGGTCCTAAGAAGGGGACTCAGGCCTCGAAGACGACCATCGCCAGATGGCTGAGGCCGGCATTGCCGCTTCCTACATTGGGGCGGGGCAGACTCCCCCGTCCGGCATTGTGGCGCATTCTACACGTTCTCAGCGGCTTCCTGGGGAGACTCGCTCGGTCTCCTCCCAAGAAATTTGTAGAGCAGCTACTGGAAATCGCTACACACATTCTCGAGACACTATCGTCTGCACCTCGCCTCTTCCGTATCTGGACACTTTGGCGAGCAGTTCTCCGAGCAGGCCTCGCAGGACCCCACCCGATTTAGGGAAGCTTGGGTACATCCCACTGTCTGGACTGATCCAGGTACGTACAGGGAAAAGAAAATTATTACTCACCTGCTAATTTTCGTTCCTGTAGTACCATGGATCAGTCCAGACGCCCACCGCGTTTGGGTTCTTGATCCTGCTCAGCTCTGCGCTGCTCCTCGCTCGCAGTGTTCTGTGTCTTCACAGTCGTTTCTTTTCACTGTTTTTCACACTCCCTACAAGTTGGTAGGATGTTTGCAGTTACTTGTTGCGGTTCATTGTTTTCATTATCTGTTTCTACAAACTTGATCCTTCGGGGGTTTCTACTCGGGCTTTGATATACTCGATACTGAACTCCTGCAGAGGGGGTAGTGGTATATAAGGATACACCCCCTCAAAGCTTGTGCTGACTCCATCTGCTGGATTGGGGACATAACCCACTGTCTGGACTGATCCATGGTACTACAGGAACGAAAATTCAGGTAAGTAATAATTTTCTTTTACCACCCAGGAAAAAGATCTGGTCATCATTGTGGAGAATAAAGAGATTAGGGCAGTTCGGCTTGGAGAAGATATGACTGGGGAGATATGATAGAGGTCTTTTATTTATTTATATAGAAACATAGAAACATAGAAGTGACGGCAGAAGAAGACCAAACGGCCCATCCAGTCTGCCCAGTAAGCTTTCACACCTATTTGTTTTCATACTTATCTGTTACTCTGACCGCTGAGGTCAGGGCTCTTATTGGTAACTTTTTGGTTCCAATTCCCTTCCACCCCCACCATCGATGCAGACAGCAGTGCTGGAGCTGCATCTAAGTGACCTATCTAGCTAATTGGTAAGGGGTAGTAAACGCCTTAATAAGCAAGCTACTCACCTTGGTTTACCCTGCCTGTGCAATTCAGTCCTTGTTGGTTGTCTGAATATAAATCCTCTTTACTTCATTCCTCCCTGTCGTTGAAGCAGTGAGCTGTGCTGGATATGTATTCCAAGTGAAGTATCAGGCTTAATTGATTCAGGGTAGTAACCGCCGTAACAAGCAAGCTACACCCATACTTATTTGTTTACCCAGACTATGTAATTCATTCTTTGTTGGTTGATGCTGAATATAAATCATCTTTTCTTCATTCTCATTCCCTGCTGTTGAAGTAGAGAGCTATGCTGAACGTGCATTGAAAGTGCATCAGGCTTATTTGGTTTGGGGTGGTAACCGCCGTAACAAGCCAGCTACTCCCCTGCTTTTTTGTGGATGCAAATCCTTTTTTCCACATTTCCTCTTGCTGTTGAAGCATAGAGCAATGTTGGAGTCGCATTAACTGTGTGTATATTTATTGAATAAGGATATTAATCTCCAGGTAGTAGCCGTCATTCCCGTAAGCAAGCCACCCCCGTGTCTCTTTTCTTCATTCACATCCTCTAGACTTTATGGATCCACAGTGTTTATCCCACATCCCTTTGAAATCCTTTACAGTTTTGGTCTTCACCACTTCCTCCGGAAGGGCATTCCAGGCATCCACCACCCTCTCCGTGAAGAAATACTTCCTGACATTGGTTCTGAGTCTTCCTCTCTGGAGTTTTAAATCGTGACCCCCTGGTTCTGCTGATTTTTTTGCAACGGAAAAGGTTTGTCGTTGACCATGGATCATTAAAACCTTTCAAGTATCTAAGTCTGTATCATATCACCCCTGCTCCTCCTCTTCCTCCAGGGTGAATATATTTAGATCTTCAATCTCTCCTCATAAGTCATTTGATGAAGACCCCACCTTTTTGGTCGCCCTTCTCTGGACCGCCTCCATCCTGTGTCCCTTTTGATCCGGTCTCCAGAACTGAACACAGTACTCCAGGTGAGGCCTCACCAAGGACCTGTACAAGGGGATTATCACTTCCCTTTTCTTACTCGATATCCTCTCTCTATGCAGCCCATTTTTATTAAAAAGCCCCTTTTTATTAAAAAGGCTTTTATATACTGCTATTTGGAAAAAGACCATCATTGAACATAGTCTAACAAATTGCAAACAACACATAACATTTAAAAAACCTCATCCTTACTTTCTTTAAAAATAAAAAATTACATTTTAAATTAAAATATACTCATTATCTAGCCATTCATATCATTAGTAGTCCTCGCAAAAAAACTGAATGCTAATTTTATGTTGTTGCTGAATGCATTTGTTCTAATTCAGTTTACTAATGTGCAATGGATTGGAATGAGTAAACACAAATTGATTGTTTACGCTTTCAAAAAGTACAAATACTAGGGGAACATACAATTTATTTTTTATTTATTGCTTTTCTCTACCGACGTTCGTTGGCACATCACATCGGTTTACAATAAATATATAAAACATAGAAATAAAATAAAATACAAAGTTGCATCTAAAATTTCAAAAAAGTTAGTTAATATATGTAGTAAAATTAACGTAAAAGTAACAGTAAAAACATAACAACTAAAAACAATTGAAACATAAAAAGAATAAAACTTTATTTACAATGAAGTTACTAGTAATACATTTAAGAAAAATAAGAGAAAATATTTTTTTACTCAACAGATATTAAACTCTGGAATTCGCTACTGGAGGATTTGGTAAAAGCTGATGTTTGAAGAAAAGTCAATTAATCATAGTAAAGGTGGTCTTGGGAAAATCCACTGCTTGTCCCTGGGAAAGCAGCTTGGAATCTCTGATCTTGGGGTCCTGCCAGGTACTTGTGACCTAGATTGGCCACTGTTGGAAACAGGATGCTGGGCTTGATGGACTTTGGTCTGAGCAGCACGGCTAAACTTGAGTTCTTATGTTCACCTGGCTCACTGCATCACATGACTCCAACGATTCTTATTTCATTTCACCTCTGTACTCTCTGAAGTCCTACAATTTTAGTGAAGCTACAAGTCCAGTGGGGCACAGTAAGGGTGGCTCATCATGCTCCTATTGACTTGAGTCTCACCTGGTGACCTCCCGTGATCTCCAGTAAGAGAAGAGCTTACATGCTTCACAAAGTTTATTAGCGGAGGGAGGCTGTAACACTTGTCATTAGCCTTTATCAGATGGATAAACCATAAGTCTCATAGATTACCAACAAAGAAAGCCCTAAATATGAATTTTATTTAATCCATTCAAAAATCCACCCCCACACACACAGCTGGCAATTACCAGATCTGCTTCAATCCTTGCTTTTCCCAGAAATGCTAAAATGAACATTACGGGAAGATTTTAGAGCTGCACTGCCCAGACATACTGTCATGAGAAATGTGTATATTTTACTTCTCTCAATCATTGCTGTGATCATATTTACCATTTCACCACTCCCCACAAAGTATAATCTGCTCACAACATATCTTTCATTTTTGCAAGAGACAGAACCTGATTTATGAATGATTCTCCATCGACGAGCAGGCTGAATCTGCCACGCAAGTGGGTGACATCACCTGACAGCGCAGACACAGACTCGCTCTCAGAGCTCAGAAGACGTAGAAGGTTTTGTGGGCATCCCATGCAACCACACTCTCATATTCCCCGCGGTCTTTTTTCTTCGGAGCTTCACCCAGATATGGTTTTTTTCTCTCGCTCTATTTTTGTAAATTTTTGCCACTTGGAGCCAAAAGTTTGTCTCCGAGTTTCTCTTCAGAGTGATACCCACCCATCCATGTGAAAAATAACCTTAAATAATTGTTGTCAAAAACCTGGCCTTGAAACTCTTCTCCATGACAGAGAATAAACCCAGTAATTTTAAACAATGCCTTTTGTGAATCTGGAAGATGTCTATCACAGACCTTCACCATAAGTACTACCACTACTTGGGACCTAAGCATGACATGGCAAATTGTGCTAGAATGTTGTCAAGAGCCAGAGAAATAAAGAGTCTGAAACTCAGGAATTTCCTGACATTGCCCTCTGCCCCTTTTCAGGATGTGGGTAGAAAGGCAGATCCTTCAGTGTCCTCAGATCCAAGTAGAGACCTAGGATGCATAAGATTCCCTCTGCCAAACCCAGGTGCCGTAAGAATCTGAACATGCCAGGAGAACCATCCTCTTAATGGCCCGATTCAGTAGCTGAATCCTTCGCAAGATTCAGCACCCCTTCTGAATCAGGAAGTGCACAGGCATAGAAACCTATCTCAAGAAAGGAAACGTGACATGGAGATGAAGTCTGGCTTAGTGCTGGTACAAGAACACATTGGGCAGATTAAAAAAAAAAAAAAAAATTACTCGCGTAAATCCAGGTGGATTTACGCGCGCCGGGCCTATTTTCAGAAGGCCTGGTGGCGGGCGTAAAGCCCCGGGACGTGTGTGAGTCCCGAGGCTTGAAAAATGGGTGGGGAGGTCTGGGGGCGGGGCTGAGGCGTGGCCAGAGGCCTCTGCAGGGCTGCTGGGCCAGGGGATTGCGCGCCGGCAGTTGGCCGGCTCATAACTTCTACAGCAAAGGTACGGGGAGTTTTTCTTTAGGGCTGGGGGGTCGGGACAGGTAGGGGAAGGGAGGGGAAGGGGGGGGGAACGGGGAAAGCCAGCTGGTCCCCCTGAGGGCTCAGCGCGCAAGTTGCATTAGTGTGCACCCCCTTGTGCACGCCGACCCCTGATTTTATAACACGCGGCTGCGCGCGCGTGTTATAAAATCGGGTACTTTGTGCGCGCCGGGCAGCGCGCACAAAATAGGCCGCGTGCGTAGGTTTTAAAATCTGCCCCATTATGTTCTTGTACCAGCACTCTCTTTTTAAGCTGTGGTGTGTTTTTTGACACTCTCGCTGCACTCTTGCCTCTCCTGATACCCCTTTGCCCCTTTACAGTGCCTTAGGCTATTCATGCCACTTTGGTGCCACTTTGTCACAGTCTAAGTACCTTGGAGCTCGTTTCTCATTCTGATGATTGCTCCCCAGAAGAAGTTTCATCAGAATTGATAAGAAAACCCCAATTCTGCTGCCAAAAATAGGCCTCAAAAACTTCCCCCATTGACTTTAATGGGGAAACGAAAAATGAATAAAACTAATCAACGAATTGGTTTTTCCCCCTATGAAACTAATGCAACGAATTTGGGTCCCGGCGAAACGAAAACAAATCGAAACAATTTTTTTCCTTCTGCACATCCCTCCTCCAATACTCTCTATCTTCTCTTTAAAATAACAAGCTGATTCCTCACATGTTGGGGAATCTTCTTCTGTATCCTGTGAGAGAGTCGTTAAACTCCTCACACAGAAAAAGCTCCAATGTTTTTTATTAGATTTACCTACTAAGGCGGAATAATATTTCTTTTTTGAGCTGACACCAAATCTTTATAATTCACCCTCACTGTATCATAATTTTGTTGATTCAGATCTGTTTATTTTTTCGCCATTGCCTTTCTTTTTGACTGAACTCAATTTACCACTACAAGTTATTGTTTCCTGCTCAGCCAATTTTTAACCACTTTAGGACCCATACCAAGTGCACTCAGTTTATTTATAAGTTGCTTATGCAAAACCATGTCAGCGGCCTTACTAAAATCTAAATACTTTACATCTAGCGATCTCCCCTAATCTAATACTCTGGTCACCCAATGAAAGAAATTGATCAGATTTGTCTGAAGAGACCTGCCTCTGGTAAAACCATGCTGCCTCGGATTTTGTAAGCCATTGGGTTCCAGAAACGTGTTTCCTGTTTTAGCAGCAATTCCACTAATTTATTCCTCTCCATGGTCAGACTAACTGGCTGGTAATTTCCAGGCACCTCCTTCCACTTTTGTGGAGAGGAACCACATTTGCCTGCTTCCAGTCCTACAGAACTACTCCCTACTCTGAAGAAGCAATGAAAAGGTGAGCCAGCATCACTGCCAGGACATCTCTAAGCTCCATCTGGCCCCATCACCGTATCTACGTTGGGCCTGATATTCAAAGTGCGTTCAGCGCTATTAGTTGGGTAGCGGGACTCATTGGCTTAAGTTGCTGCTGAATATGCACCACGGGAGCACACTTTTCTAAAAATCTATTGGGGTTTACCTCACTTTCAATCTGCTTTGTGTTTGTTTTAGGTGGTCCTGCTCTAGGCCCTTCCACAGTGAACACTGAACAGAAAGCTATGTTAAGCATTTGTATGATGTATAGATGATTTCACTGTACGCAGAGGGACTTGAAATCCACAGTGTTTTTTGGCCTTTCTGTTATACTTTATCAATACATCATCCCTCCTTGGCTGATGTGAAAATTCCTCAGATTTTGGTTTCAGGTAGTTTCTATATAATGTTTTAAGATGCAATCTTTATGACATGTTGTATTAACTTTAAATCTTTGTGCAGAAATTTTATAAAATGTTTTTTATCAAATGTTTATATCTAGTAGTTGTCACTACTGATATCATTATGGCTCAAAGGTACAAACCCCTCAACATTATGGCTCAAATGCACACCCCTCAACTATTGAAACAAATACAGCCAATAGGTAGAGGTTAAGTAAGGCTTAAGAACATAAGAACATAAGAAATTGCCATGCTGGGTCAGACCAAGGGACCATCAAGCCCAGCATCCTGTTTCCAACAGTGGCCAATCCAGGCCACAAGAACCTGGCAAGTACCCAAACACTAAGAAGATCCCATGCTACTGATGCAATTAATAGCATAGCGATTATGTGGTTCTGAGGTAGAGGTTAAGCATGGACCATTTGAGACCTGTGTCACACGTACATCATGACCAATAATTTCTTTGCAAATAAGTCAGCACTCGCTTGACAAGCAACCGGCATGCACACTCAATCCCTCATACCATATCAAAAACCCGAAAGAGACTTACCTGCTGTTTTCAGGCCTCAGTCTCCCTTGCTTCTGGGGTTGGCCGTCCGTGAGAGCAAAAGGCTGCAGCTCTCTTCTCTCCAGTGCCACCTCAGAATCCCTCCTCAGAACTTGTCACAAACTCTTCCTTTCCCTCTTTCTCTCTCTTTTGAGGTACTCTCCTTCCCAATCCTTGCGCACCTGATCTGTGGCAACTCTTCTGCTCCAAAAGAGATTGCACGGGTATCACTTGTTAACCTCTTAATGACCTTGCTCATTCTTAACGTATGCTGCCTTTAAATTTATTAAAATAAGATTTTTAGCAGATAACACTGCATAGAAACAGAGAGGGTTTTTTTTAATAAGATTTACAGCTGGCATTAATTATGCTTTGCAGAAACAGTTGTATTCATTTAGACTGTTTTGGCGAAGGAATAAAGGTCTAGATTTTTACTATGATAATGGATCATGTATGTACTTTAAAATAAAGGAACATTAATTTAGAGATATCCTCTTGATATAGTTTGGTTAACCAAAAGACGGGAAATAAAGAGATTTACTTATGGCCACACAGACAGTGAGGAAAGCTGGGATTAGAACTCCAGGCTCCCAGGAGTTCTCCGGGACCTGTAGTTTACTTGCAGCACAATCACTTAATGATAGCCTGGAAATACTTTTTGTGTTTATGCTTGAGAAGTATAACAGTTCCCAAGATTATAATACCTATTGCCCCTTTGTGCACTGTCTGTCTCTGGCTGGGTGGGACTCTAATAATAGTCCAGCCTTGCAGTGTTTCTCTAGGCCATATAAAGCAGGCACTGGGTTTTACAGCTAGCAGTGGCCGGATTTTGTTGAATGTCTTTAAACAAAAGTGGAAAGAAAACTTTATCACCAGAAACAGGTCTGATTCCCTTAAAAGGAAGTTGTTTCGGTTTTCTGCTGCTTGCTGGGAGGCCAGTAACACCCTAGAAATGGTTATGCCATGAGTCACAGGGGGAGCAAAGAAGCCTGCAGATAGGGCAAGAGAAGAGCTCTGGGTAACCTGACTCACAGGTCACAATTCATCAGGGACTGCTTTTCTGTGGCTATCAGGTTTAGCTGATCCTTTTTAATATTCTAAATTGTATAATTCACTTTCTTACAGCACATGTATGTACAGAATAGCAGCAGTGACATACAGAGCCTTAACACAATTGCCCTCTAACACACTCTCCAGCCTCATACATTCGAACAACCCAGGTCTATCTTGTACATAACTAGTTAGCGATAAAGTTATTAGTGCTCTTCTGTTCCGAAGGTTCGATCCTCCTCCCTCAAAAATCTACCATGAAAGCTGATTATAACTGCCCCCCTCTCACACCCTCCAATCCCTGATTCACTCAACCTGACTATTTATACCCAAGGCAGAATGTTTCACTTTTCCTTAATCACTATCATGTATTGTTTATCTTTACTGCTATTCCCACAGTCTAGATTCATCCCTGGTTATATACCTTTTTATTTATAGACCGATGTTATGGGCTCAGATTGTAAGCCTTTATATGTATTATTATATTATACTGTAAACCTTATGTTTATTGATGTTAAACCGTTACATGTATTGTTGTTATATCTGTAAACCGTTGTGAAGGCCAGCACCAAACATCGGTATATAAAAAGAAAGAAAGTCTAAAGATTAGGATGTCCATATTCAGGCACAGTCTGAATGGCAAAGTTAGACGGATAAACTTTGAAGGCATGTTCAGTGGTGTACCCACAATACTGAATATAGCTAGCAATCTTAAAGTTAGTCGATTAAACGTAGCGGGCTAACTGAAAGACAGTGCTTTGGCCTGACCAGATGTAGCTGGCTAGTTCTGAATATTGGAGTTAGCCAGTTAACTTAGCCGGCTAATTCAATTCCTCCCAGTTACGACCCCAGAACTCCCTTAACTTAACTAGCTAAATTCCAGCCCAAATATGTATCTAGCCGGCTAACTTCTGAGTTAGCTGGCTAAAGGTTTCTGGATATGAACTTCTAGGTGTATACAGCATTAAAAAGCATTGGCATAGAGTTTAGGGGAAGTAACATAGAGGTCCGTTTACTAAGAGGCAGAGGAAAGAGTTAGAGGAGAGAAATAACCCACAAGTTCTGTGTTCTGTTGACTAGACTTGCATAAGATGTGTGTATGTGAGAGTGTATATATGTATGTATATTTTTTTTGGTCAATAGATAATTAAGCTCTGGAATTTGTTGCCAGAGGATATGGTGAAAGCTGTTAGTGTAGCTGCATTTAAAAAAGTTTTGAACAAATTCCTGGAGGAAAAATCCATAAACCATTATTAAGGTGGAGTTGCATAAATCCACTGCTTATTATCCCTCAGATCCTGTCAGGTACTTTTTTTTATTTATTTAAAAACGTTTCTATACTGTCATTAAGTTAATTAACCATCACAACGGTTTACAAAAAGGCACAAATAGGGTTAAAAGTTGATTGGTATAGATAACATATTATAGGTGTGCCATTACGGAACCGTAACATATTTTTTAATATCAAAGCTATATGTTAAGTTTGCTTCTATTTGGTTGGAATAAAAACTTCTTTACGCTGTCCTGGATTGGCCACTGTTGGAAATGGACTTGATGGACCTTTGGTCTGACCCAATATGTCAAATCTTGTGTTCTTAATGGAACAATTGCCCCTGGATAATTGGTGTTTAGCTAGAAGAATATACCTCCCCAGAAGTCAGCCAGTTTGATATTGGCAAGGTGCTGGTGACCAGCAAAGCCATAGGTACACTGACGGTGAGATGTTCAGGCAATAGTCTTACTAGTTTTGATAGCTGTTGAGGTTGTTATAAAGGCATGGGGGAATGGGGTATGAGTGTTGGGTTAAGTATGGATCTTGTATACTTATCCACCCAGGATGGTCGGGATCTAATTATTACAGGCATTTGTTTTGACATCTATATATTATCAGGTGGAGGAGTAGGCTAGTGGTTAGAGCAGCGGGCTATAAATGAGAGAAGCCAGTGTTAAAATCCAACTACCATTGCTTGTGACCTTGGGCAACTCACTTTACCCTCCATTGCCTCGGGTACACACTTAGATTATGAGCCTTCTGGGAATAGGGAAATACCCACAGTACCTGAATTTATTTTGAAGTGTCTGAAAGGTAGAAAATAAATAATATTGTAATTTGGTATACACTAGCCTTCCTAAATGCCATCAATAAGAATTAAAATTATTCCCAAATTTATTATTTTGTAATTTGATTGATATTCTGTTTTTTGGCACTTCAAAGCAGATTACATTAAGGTACTGCTGCGGCTCGGCTTTTATCAGGTTGTTTTTCAAGAGAGCACATGACCCCAATTTTGTATCAGCTTCACTGTTCCCTGCTTTGTTTAGTATTTTGGGCTATCAATGGAGACAGTTCATCTTACCTTTCATGAATACATGTTCCTTATATTCTGAGGGACATTGCTACTGCTCCCGTCAGTAAAAGAAGCCCATCTGCAGGAAACTCAGACACATGCCTTTTCAGTAATAGGGCCAGCCCCATGGAACTCTTTGCCTATTGAGTTATGTTGAACTGAAGATTATAAAGTCTTCTGGAAGGGGTTAAAGACCTATTTATTCCAGGAAGCATTTTAGAGTGTCTGCATAGTTTTATAAAATGTTGCTGTTCTTTATGCTGTTTTATTGTAGTTTTTATTTAATTATGTTTTTATTATATGTGTGTTGTCTGTTTTTGTTTGTCAGCATATGGTAATGCTGTTATGTTCTCTGCTTAGTAAGGTTTCCCAATCAGTAGAAAATTAATAAATTTATTTATTTAGGTTCTTTTAATATACCGATGCTCAAGACAGGTCTTATCGTACCGGTTTACAAATAACAAGGGGAAACCAATAAAAAACATAGGAAGTGAAAAAAAGTTACATTAAAACAGGGAGGTCAAACCTGGCATTAGAAGAAAGAGAGAGATTAACAATTTATTTTCTAAATGTAAACAAGAGACTATCGGCAAGGGAGCCTTTGCTTTTCAGAAGAACTTAAATACATATATACATTGCAATGTTCATATAAAGGGTGGTTCTAGAATATTGGGTACTTAATGTAGATGTTGTAGGATATCTACTGCGGAGTAGAGTTCCTTACAGGTACCATGGATTTCTTCAGCAATAGGCTTGCGCGAAGAGCCAAGTTTTCAGTTTTTTTCTGAAAGTAAGATGACAATGTTCCTGGCGTATGTCTGGTGGGAGAGAGTTCCAGTGGTATAGTCCTGCTGTGGATAGCGCTCTTTTATCGATGGAGTTATGTTTAGTTGAGCTGCAGGGAGGAGCTTGTAGGGCGCTTCTATATGCATATCTGGTAGGTCTTGAAGAAGAGTGTACTTTGAGAGGTAAGGTTAGTTGTAGTGAGGATTGATGATATATGGTTTTGTGAATGATGGTCAGCGTCTTGAAGAGTATTCTGGTATGTATGGGTAGCCAATGGAGTATTTTAGTATCGGGGTGATGTGGTCCATCCTGCGTGTGTTAGTGAGGATCCTAGCTGCTGCGTTTTGTAGCATCTGGAGGGGTTTGGTGGAGGAGGCTGGGAGACCAAGCAGTAGAGCGTTGCAGTAATCGATTTTCGAGAATATTATGGCTTGTAGGACCGATCTGTAGTCATGGAAGTGGAGTAGTGGTCTTAATTGTTTTAGGATCTGAAGTTTATAAAAGCCCTCTTTTGTGGTGTTATTAATGAATTTTTTGAGGTTCATTCTGGTGTCTAGGATGGTTCCAAGGTCTCTAACTTGATTTACTAATGGTATGTTAGTGATGTTGGCTGGTGGGTTGTTGTCGTTAGGGGCGATGACCAGAAGCTCGGTTTTGGACGTATTGAGGACCAGGCTGAGGGTCATGAGGAGGGTATTAATGGCTTGAAGGCAGCTGTTCCAGTAGTTTAAGACGTCGGACATGGGGTCCTTGATGGGGATAATGATCTGCACGTCGTCGGCATAAATGAAAAGGTGAGATTGAGGTTTTTGAGTAGTTGGCATAATGGGAGGAGATAGATATTGAATAGGGTCGGGGAGAGCGATGATCCCTGGGGTACTCCTTGTTTGGACGCTATGGGAGAGGATTCTTTGTTGCTTATTTTTACTTTGAAATATCTGTCACTTAGAAAAGATCTTAGCCAGTGGAGTGCCAGTGAATAAATAGCTGGATTTATCCTTAGCGGTGTAGACAGGAATCAATTGATTTTTGTGCTAGCATCTATTATGCTATTATGTAGGTGAGGGCAGTTCTGGCTGTATTGTCCCCTCCCTTAATATGTATACGTATACATATACGTATGTATACGTATACGTATAATATGTATACATTTAATTTTTTGCAGCAAAATTGAAACCACATGTCCCTGCCTAGTCCATAGATCAGGAACAGCCAGGACTGGCTCAGCTTGTCCTCATAGTCTCAAGTCATCTGCTAACCACATGTTTATGGAACAGTTTATAACTTAATAAATTGTTTACATGTACACTGTGTGATTATAAATGTCTTTAGAAAGGGAATCTTTTGCTATATGGGAGTCACAATCTGTCCTCAGAGGTCACTGGTGTCTTGATAGTGCTGTGGATTGGAAGGGGTTGGGTAGCTGTGAAAACAATTGAAAATAATGTGAAGTTGCTAATATGTAAACTTGCAGTTCACAAAGTAGCATGGAAAATGTAGTTTAGAAACAAACTCCATCACTGGGACTGTAGGTTTTTAAACCACATTTCCCATAAGGCAAAGCTAAATATTACAACTGTTCTTCAAACTTTCAGGTCAATTCGGTAAAGTGCGAGGGAAAGCTGGCGCTCCGAGGCGAGCACCCGCTCTCCCAATGCGCGCCCAGGCCCCTCTCCTGGGCGCGTGATTCTGTATTTAAATTAGAACCCAGGCTAATAAGGAGGCGCTAGGGACACTAGCGCGTCCCTAGCGCCTCCTTATTGGCAGAAGCGGCAGCTGTCAGCGGGTTTGACAGTCGACACTTAATTTTACCTGCATCGGTTGTCGAACCTGCTGACAGCCACGGGTTCGGAACACGGACGCCGGCAAAATTGAGCGTCCGTTTTCTAACCTGTAGGCCGCAGGCAGATTTTTTTTTTTGGAGGTTTTTTTTCTTTTTTTTTAATTTTTGGGGGCTCCGACTTAATATCACTATGATATTAAGTCGGAGGGTGTACAGAAAAGCAGTTTTTTCTGCTTTTCTGTTCACTTGCCCGGTGCCGGCTGAAATTAACTCCTGCCTTTCTGAGAGTAAAATGTGCGGCTTGGCTGCACATTTTACTTTCTGTATCGAGCGAGACTAACTAATAGGCTCATCAACATGCATTTGCATGTGATGAGCGCTATTAGTTTCGGGGAGGTTGGCTGCGCTTTTTCCACGGGCTATTACCCCTTACTCTATAAGGGGTTATAGCGCGTCGAAAACACGCATCCAAACGGGGGCTAACAGTGGCTCAGCCTGTAGTGTTCCCAGAACAGATCCCTGGGGTACTCCACTTTTCACCTTTTTCCATTGGGAAAATTTACATTTAGCCTTACTCTCTATTTTCTATCCTTTAACCAATTGGCAATCCACATTAGGACACTGTCCCCTATCCCATTCTAATTTCCTAAGAAGTCTCTTGTGAGGGACTTTGTCAAATGCTTTCTGGAAATCCAGATATACTGTATCAACTGGATCACCTTTATCCAGATGTTTGTTTATTCCCTGAAAAAAATGTCACAAATTTGTGAGCCAAGACTCCCTTGGCTAAATCCATGTTGGCTTTGTCCCATTGAACTATGCTTACCTATATATGTTCAGCAATTTTGTTCTTTATGATAGCTTCTACCATTTTGCCTGGCACAGTTGTCAAACTCACTGGTCTGTAGTTTCCTGGCTTATAGTTTGATCCCTTTTTAAAAATTGGCATTACATTGGTGAACCCTCCAATCGTCAGGTACCTTAGATGATGTTACTATTAGTTTACAAATTTCCAATAGCAGGTCTGCAATTTCATTTCCCAGTTCTTTCAGCAATCTGGGATGTATACCATCTGGTATACCATCTGGTCCAGGTGATTAGTCAATTTGCCCTAGTACATCTTCCAGGTTCACTGAGATTGTTTCAGATGACACCATTCCCTTGGCACACTTACACATGCGAAAGGCCCAATAGACCTTAAGGTGGAAGTGGTGACAAGCCACTCAGGACCACCAGGACCGCATCTGAGTCACACTGTACCTCTGGACCTCTTTATCCTGGTGGCAGAAAATTTCGAATTTGAAAGGGGGGGTGTCCTTTCAAAGTCCTCCCACCTAAATTGTCCTTACTTTGGATGGATCCTTCCTGGGATGGAGAGCTCATGTAGATGGGCTCAGTCCCCAGGGTTTATGGTCCACCCAGCAATGTGTCTGCCAAATCAATTTCCTGGAGCTATGGGCAATCAGGTATGCATTGTTGGCTTTCAGAGATCAGCTGTCCAACAAAATTTGTACTGATACAGACCGACAACCAAGTAGCAATGTGGTATGTCAACAAACAGGGAGGTACAGGATCGTACCTCCTGTGTCAGGAAGCTGTCCAGATCTGCTATTGGGCCCACTCCCATGGGATGGTTCTCAGGGCCAAATATCTGGCCGAACAGAGAACGTGATAGTGGACAGACTGCCTGTAACTTGGGGACCATGTCAAGACTCACTCTTTTCGAGTCATGGCAGTGTTGGTAGCCCAATTGTGAGCAGTCCTCATGGAGGAGGGCTGCAGCATTCATCCGCATCACATTACTGTCTGGATAGGGATGGCCGACGTGATAGTAGTTTTGGCCAATCAGTCCTTCAGAAATTGTTTAAGGTATAGAATCTAACTGTTCCCACCTAGGGCCAGTTCTTTCTTTTCAAACTGCCCCTCTCCATGTTACCAACAAAACTAATTGTTGTTGTGCCCATTAGCACTTATTTTGGAGTTTTGCTGGTCCCCTTTTATGTTGGGGGCAACCTGTAGAGAGAGATTCACCCATGTGGGAGGGCTGCCATGCTGCTTGTCCTCAGAGAAAGCAGAGTTTCTTACTTGTAACAGATGTTCAGTCCTCATGAAACCCACCACCCTGCAGAGTGTGGTTTCCAGTGCATGGGTTTTCTCATTATTTTTATTTTATTATTCTTTTAATTCCATGATAGAAGACTGAGGGGATCCTGCATGGACATGTAGTATTTGGTATGTGTGAGCATGCTCACTAAGGCTCCAGGTTCTAGAAACTTTGACATAAGTTTTCCATGCTGGGCTCCATCCAATGATTTCACACGTGTGAGGACTGACATCCTGCTGTCCTCAGAGAACATCTGTTACAGGTAAGCCACTCTGCTTTTTCTAGGAAGTGGCAAGATAGCCCAGGTGGGCTGAGGATATCTTATATGTGGAGGGATACCTTCTCCAAATATTACCTGAGGTCCAAGTTGAACTCCTGAGCTTCAGGACCCAAAAGTGTCTTTGTCCCAGGGTGAAGACTCCAACAGAGGTCTCCAGATGTCTCACCTCTTTTTACTCCTATTGTCTATTCCAAGTACTCTGTGGGCCTCTTGGGAGGGAGAAGCCTTTAGGCTGGAAAACTAGATCTTCTCCTGCCCCAACCTATGGGTAAGGAAGGGGGGGAGGCTCAAAAACATCCTCCCCAATTAGGAAAAATACAAAAACTCCCATTTTAGATCTAATTCTCAGTGGAGCACAGAATTTGGTGAGAGAGGTAACGGTGGTGGGGCCGCTTGGCAATAGTGATCATAATATGATCAAATTTGGAGTCATGACTAGAAGGGAGACAATATGTAAATCTACAGCTCTTTCAAAAGGGAACATTTGATAAAATGAGGAAAATAGTTATAAAAAACTGAAAGGTGCAGCTGCAAAGGTTAAGAGTGTACATCAGGTATGGACACTGTACAAAAATATCATCTTAGAACCTCAGAACAGATGTATCCACGCATTAAGAAAGGTGGAAGGAAGGCCAAACGATTACCGGCATGGTTAAAAGGGGAGGTGAAAGAGGCTATTTGAGCCAAAAAAAGTCCTTCAAAAATTGGAAGAAGGATCCATCTGAACAAAAGAGGAAAAAAGCATAAGCATTGTCAAGTTAGCAGGGTGCCGGCGTGTGCAAAAGGTAAAATAAAACAATAGGGGTAGCTGGGAGGGGAGGTTAGGGTGGGGGTTTCAGAAGTTCCCTCCCAGTGTGCTCCTTAATTTTCTGAAAATCTACCCCTTAATGCGGGTAAAATCTATTGACAATTCAATGACATATACTGAAGCAATTTTCAAAACTTGACTGTAAACTGCTTTGAAGAGCCTGAAAAAGCAGAAAATAAGTATATAATCCACTTATTATCTTTGTTGCTTCCAGAGGTTATGAATTTACATTTTTTAAGAAACACTTTTGGTACAACAAATACAAAATAAGATGGGTAGGTTTTCACATATAAAAATAAAAACAGGAGATTTTTCTGGCTCGTGATTTTGCCTATCCCCTTCCCCCATCCACCACTCCTATCCCTTCCACGCTGCCTCTCTCTACTTCTGTCCCTACTCCAACTCCTACTTCTCCTTCCCCTAACACTGCTGCCCTCGTTATCCCACCTCCTTCACTCCCCCTCTTTTCCTCACGCTTCTCTTCACCTCTCTCCCCACACCTCACGCCCAATTCTCTGCACCTCTTTCACGCAACATCTCCACTACTCACCATCTCCTCCACTCATGATGTCCATCACTCACCACCTCTGTGAAACCTCAAGTCTTTTCCTCCTAAATAAAAAAAGTTCAGTTTAGATGATGTGATTTAGATTTTTTGGGTGCAATTTTTCTTGTTAGACACAATTGTAACATCGCGCTCCACTTTGTTCGGCGGAGTGGGGGAAAAAAGGGTATTGGTTTCTGAAGGCTGGACCCTGACTTTTATGATCTGGGGAACCCATGCTGACATTGGGAATAAAGCTTCTATGGGCAAGTCCAAAAGCAAAGAACATTAAAGCAGCATTGTCTGAATTATCAGGAAGGCTGCTAACCACATAAAAATGTTGCAGTAATTTTGTTATGGGTTTGACAGTTGCTTGGTCTTGCTTGTGCAATTTCTGTTTCTTGACTTTAATTTGACATTGGACATTGCCTTAGACAGTTAATGGCTCCTGCTTAATTATTGAAATGAATATATATTGGTTATTATAGTTAATGAAGTTAGTATTTTACCCTTGAAACCCGTTATTTATGTAAAGCCTGTAGCTCTTAAATGTTTTTCTTACTGTATAACCTGTTATATGTAAAGCCTGTTGCTAATTTATTGTTTTACTGTAAACCGAGGTGATGTATAACTTTACGTACCGCGGTATATAAGAATCTATAAATAAATAAATAAATAAAATAAATAACCTGCATGGAGCAGCAGTTACTACCCCTTACAGACACATGGAAGTAACTTGCATAGAGTGGAAATTCCTATCCTTTGCGGATACTTGGCGGTAACCTACACAGAGTGGCAATTACTGCCAAGGGAAGCTTAGTGGGCAGACTGGATAGACCATTTGGTCTTTTTCTGCTGACAATACTATGGCCTAGATTCATCAAAATGCTATAAATATAGCAAAAATAATGCCCACAATAAAAAAAAAAAAGGGGCATGGTTAGGATAATGTGATGGCGCATACAGTGATATTTCATCGTACGCGGCAAACTTTCATCACATGCGGCAAAATGTCAATGCACACAGCGCTACATCATTGCATACCGTGTTGCACACAGCGCATTATTTTTGCAGGTTATATGCCAGCCTTTCTGAAGCTGTCTATTTGAGGGTGTGGAGAGGTGTGTTTAGGGGAGAGGAGGGTAGTTGCTGTGCTGGTGGTAGGAGACAGTTTATATTATATATGTATAAATTATATATTTATATATTATATATAAATTATATATGTTTAAATGAACGCTCTTTGTATATCAATGCATCTACTAATCCTCTAATACCTTATTCATTTTGAATAACTCGTATTCGATGGATATGTTATTAATCCCCATCCTAACCTCCTAACATCTTACCCATCGAAAATTGTAAACCGTTGTGCTGGCGAAACCGAATGACGGTATATAAAACTAGATAAATAAAAAATAAAATAAATAAAACATTGATAAGACAGGCGAAGAGAGAATTTTTAAATAAAGTTGGCCATAGAGGCAAAAACTCTTAATTAAAACTTTTTAAAATAATCCAAAGCAGGAAACCTGCGAGGGAGTTGGTTGGACAGTTAGATAATCAAGAGGAAATGGGGCTCTTAGGGACGATAAGGCCATCACGAAAAGATTAAATAAATTCTTTGCTTCCATGTTTACCTGTAAGGATGGTGGGAAGATATTGGTTCCAGAGATTGTTTTCAAGAGTGATGATTTAGATGAACTGAACTAAATCATGGTGAACATGGAAGATGTGTAGGCCGGATTGACAAACTAAAGTGTAGTGACAAACTAAATCACCTGGACCGGATGGTATGTGCCCCAGGGTTCTGAATGACCCAAAAATGAAATTTCAGACCTATTAGTTAAAATTTGTAACCTATCATTAAAATCATCTATTGTACCTGAAGACTGGCGGGTGGCCAATGTAACCCCAATATTTAAAAAGGGCTCCAGGGGCGAACCAGGAAACTATAGACCAGTGAGCCTAACTTCAGTGCCGGGAAAAATAGTGGAAACTATTCTAAAGATCAAAATCACAGAACATATAGAAAGACATGGTTTATGTGAACACAGTCAGAATAGATTTACACAAGGCAAGTCTTGCCTCACAAATCTGCTTCATTTTTTTGAAGGGGTTAATAAGCATGTGGATAAACGTGAGGAGGTAGATGGCTTGTTACGGCGGTTACTACCCCAAACCAAATAAGCCTGATACTTCACCTTCAATGCATATCCAGCATAGTTCTCTGCTTCAACAGCAGGGGAGAAAAAAAAGGGTTCGCACTCACAAAGCGGGGAGTAGCTGGCTTGTTACGGCGGTTACTACCCCAAACCAAATGTGTCTGATACTTCACTTTCGATGCATATCCAGCATGGCTCTCTGCTTCAACGGCATGGGAGAAGAATAAACTGATACCTCAAGCATATCCAGCATAGCTCCCTGCTTCAACGGCATGGGAGAAGACTGATACATCACGCATTTCCAGCATAGCTCTCTGCTTCAACGGCAGGGGAGAAGAAAAACAACCAATAAGGGCTAATAACATAGTCTGGGTAAAACAAATAAGCATGGGTGTAGCTTGCTTATTGCGGCGGTTATTACCCCTACTACCCCTAACTAATCAAGCTAGATATTTCAGTGGTGGGAGTGGAAGGGAAATAGAACCAAGAGCTAAGAGAAACAGATAAGTATGAGAGAAAAAATGTGTGAAGCTTGCTGGGCAGACTGGATGGGCCGTTTGGTCTTCTTCTGCCGACATTTCTATGTTTCTATGTTTCTATGTAGTTAATTTGGATTTTCAGAAGTCGACTGACAAAGTCCCTATTGAGAGACTTCTAAAAAGTAATGGGATAGGAGACAAAGTCCTTTCGTGGATTGCAAACTGGTTTAATGACAGGAAACAGAGAATAGGATTAGATGGTCAGTGGAGTGTCTGAGGGATGTAAGTGCTGCAAAGTGGAGGAGATGCCTAGTGGTTAGAGCAGTGGGCTATGAATCAGGAAGTAACCTGTGTTTAAATCCCATTACTGCTCCTTGTGACCTGTGACAAGTCACTTTACCTTAGAAAATAGACACTGCTATTACTAGCAACAGTAACTTGGGATAGACTTAGTTTTTGGGAACTTGCCAGGTTCTTATGGCCTGGATTGGCCACTGTTGGAAACAGGATGCTGGGCTTGATGGACCCTTGGTCTGACCCAGTTTGGCATGTTCTTATGTTCTTAAGTTCTATATTTAGACCAGTGCTTTTCAATATATTTATAAATACGATGTGTGAGGTAATCAGATTTGCAGATGATACAAAACTATTCAGAGTAGTTAAATCACAAGCGGATTGTAATAAATTACAGAGGACCTTGTGAGACTGGAAGATTGAGCATCCAAATGGCAGATGAAATTTAATGTGGATAAGTGCAAGGTAATGCATATAGGGAAAAATAACCCAATGTATAATTACACAATGTTGGGTTCCATATTAGGTGCTACAACCCAAGAAAGAGATCTAGGTGTCATAGTGGATAACACATTGAAATCGTCGGCTCAGTGTGCTGCGGCAGTCAAAAAAGCAAACAGAATGTTGGGAATTATTAGAAAGGGAATGGTGAATAATACGGTGGAAGTCATAATGCCTCTGTATTACTCCATAATGAGAAAACACCTGATTACTGTTGTGCAATTCTGGTCGCCACATCTTAAAAAAGATATGGGGTCGATTTTAAAATTTTGAGCGCGTGGGGTATATTTGTGTTCGCTACCCGAGTGCAATACAAATCCAGGGTCGGCGCGCGCAAGGGGGTGCACATCTGTGCACCCCTTGCGCGCGCCGAGCCCTAGGGGAGGCCCAATTTCGATTTCGGAGCGGCCTTGGAGGGAACTTTTTTTTTGTTCCCCCCCCCAACCTTTCCTCCCTTCCCCTATCTAACCCACCCACCCAGCCCTACCTAAATCCCTCCCCTACCTTGTTTTGTAACTTGTGCACACCAACTCGCTGCCGGTGCGCCAGGCCCAACACAGGCTGCTGTGTCGGGGGCACTCGGCCACCCCCCCAGACTGCCCCTGGAACACCCTTTTTCGAAGCCCCGGGACTACGCGCGTACCGGGCTTGCGTGCTCCGCTGAGCCTATGCAAAATAGGCTTGGTGCGTTGCAGGGTTAGGTTTTTAGGTGGTTACCGTGCATATCTTACGCGCGTAACCCTTTGAAAATCTACCCTAATAATTGCGATGGAGAAGGTACAGAGAAGGGCTACCAAAATGATAAAGGGATGGGACAGCTTCCCTATGAGGAAAGACTAAAGAGGTTAGGACTTTTCAGCTTGGAGAAGAGACGACTGAGGGGGGATATGATAGAGGTGTTTAAAATCATGAGAGGTCTAGAACGGGTAGATGTGAATCTGTTATTTACTCTTTCGGATAATAGAAAGACTAGGGGGGCACTCCATGAAGTTAGCATGGAGCACATTTAAGACTAAATCGGAGAAAGTTCTTTCTTCACTCAATGCACAATTAAACTCTGGAATTTGTTGCCAGAGGATGTGGTTAGTGCAGTTAGTGTAGCTGTGTTTAAAAAAGGATTGGATAAGTTCTTGGAGGAGAAGTCCATTACCTGCTATTAAGTTCACTTAGAGAATAGCCACTGCCATTAGCAATGGTTACATGGAATAGACTTAGTTTTTGGGTACTTGCCAGGTTCTTATGGCCTGGATTGGCCACTGTTGGAAACAGGATGCTGGGCTTGATGGACCCTTGGTCTGACCCAGCATGGCATCTTCTTATGTTCTTAACTCCAAGAAAACTCACTGTGGCAAGTCACCATTGTCCCTCCATAGATGGTGAGAGGGGCTCAGCAGCTCTTCTCTACCCAGAAACTCACAAAAAGTAGAAAAACGCCAAAATTAACTTCACAGAAAAACAGTCTACTTGTGAGCTTTCTATCTAAATTACTGAGGAGGCAGGGAAGGATAATGAGCAGATACAGGAACTGATGAGGGGAGAGAAAGGGGGAATGGGGAGGGGGGCAGGCAGGCGCATTAAAGGTATACAGGAGCTGCTGGGAGGAGAGAGAGAGTGGGAGAATGCAGGGGCACTGTACAGATACAGGAACTGCTGGGGGGCAGGCAGAGTCAGAGAAGGGAGAAACGTGTAAGTGATGTAAAGCTTGGACGTTCCTTGCTGCGTGCAGGATACCTAAGTGAAGACATTTCTCCCTGTCTGACAGGCCTGTTCTTTTTCTGCAGCTACGGAGCCAGTGCTGGCAGGGGAGATGTTTCGCCACTAGAGAGCAGTATTGCTCTGCTGCTGGCTTAGGCGCTATGAGTCTGGCCGCTCTCAGCTGTGCCAGTTGTGTATCCTGCTAGGTTCAGAATAGCTACAGTAAGAGAGGGCTGAAGCTCACATCAGACACAGGAATATCAGAGCCAGCTGCCTCCTATAGATTGTTTCTCTGTAGTACACAGACATTTAATTATCCATTACTTGCATACTCAATGCCTTATTACATTATATAAGTCACTTAGAGATGGAATATGAAATGCTTATAAATAAATTAGTAATGAACATATATGGGACATATGGTAAGACTTACAGAAAAATGATTGCATTAGCACAAACTGGAAAACCTGATTGATGCTACTGCTCAAATATTTCAAGCCTGTGCTGAATGATTCGAGCACTGTGCTGTCTCTGCACTGTACTTACTGCCTTGCCTGGCAGCATTAGGGGATGGCTCTGTGAATAATATGTGCTGTGGTGTGTTGCGTAAAAGCCGTGAGCTCTCAGCATGGCCTTATATAGCTGGCTGGCAGAAAGAGCAGGCTAAGAATAGATGCCTGAGCGGCAGTGTGAGACTCTCACAGCTGCAGAAGGCTGGGAAGGGGAGCCGGGCAGGCAGGCAGGGTGCTGGGGTTCAGCGACTTGCTGAAGGTCACACAGAGAGCAGTGGTAGGGGGAAGCAGGGTGTCCTATGTCCGCACCCCCCACCTCTTTACTGCAGAACTGAGCCCCAGGTGGCAGATATTGGTGAGTACCTTGTCTTGTCAGAGATGTGAGCAGGTGAGGACTCGCCCACTGCAGGGAATGTGGGGATGGGCATAAAAAGACGCCCTTTGTGTGCTCTGAGGATTTGTACCAAGGAAGAGAATCGCGGTCCTTTTATGCTTACCAGGTACCTGTGTCTTGGCCTTCTCTGTGAAAATAAAAAATATCAGCTAACATCTTTTTTTTACATTTCATCAACTCCTCATGTTCCCGGCCTACAAGAATACATTGTTCTGGCAGAAGCAGTGTCCCTCCTCCTTCTCCTTGATTAATCCCTAGTAATAGGCTAGAAAATATGTTACCTCATAAATATGTTACTCTTAAATATGTTTCCTATCTACTACTCACAATTATGTCACCTTGGATACCAATATAGAGACAGAGGGTGCACCAGGTTCCCACATGCAGGATCTGTGATATCGAAATTCAACCATTAAATAAAATGAGGGCGACAGAAATTAGAAGTAGAGGACAGAGAGGGACAAGATGGTCTCCTTCTTACAGGCATGGGTGCGAGCACTTTTCTGCCCCAGCTTCTTCTCTGGTTGATCCAGTTCAGCGGGGAAATCGACGGGTTTCTTACCCCAGCATCGCAGAATATTCCAGATGCTGGGCCCGTTGTGGAGGTGGTTGTTTCCTGTGCAGGACCCACCGCTGGACAATGAAGCCTCTTTGAACCCTGGAGTGCTGAGGACTCCCTCCCCTCCCCCACCAAATGGCATCACTGGCTGAGGCCTTACTTCCTGGTGTGTCTAGGGGAAGGCCGAACCACAGCACACGTCTGGGGAAGCCTTTAGTCTTCGAGATCACAGGTCCTGCATGTGGGAACCTGGTGCACCGTCTGTCTCTATCGGGAGACTTGGGTGAGCCATGCCTGGAAGGCGCTGAGCTGAAAAGATCCCTGCTTCCGGCCTTGATGCCTTTGGAGGTGGGGGAGGTTTCTGCAGGCCAGGCCGCTGAGCAAGATACTGGGGGTGAAGGTCGGGAGAGAGGTATTCATAGAGTGGCCCTGGACAAACTCTCAGTTATGACTTTAGACTCTTATGGACTGCCCTTTCTTCTCTTGAAACATCTACTTCCTCCATGGCAGATGTTACCTTGGATATCAACTGGCGCATGTAGAGTTCTGAAATTTGTATTACTGTTCATAAGGAAAAACAAGAGAATCACTAATATTCAGAATATACAAGTTAATCTGCTGCAGAGCGAAATGATTCACGCTAAAAAGTTGGAAAATATTGAGAACTCAGTCAGATATTTGAACCATTGGGGTGAATTTTCATTCATACGCGCAGGCGTACACATGTGCGCTTGCTACCTGGCGCGCACATGTGTATGCCCAGTTTTATAACATGCGCACGCAGGTGCGCGCATGTTATAAAATCGGAGGTTGACGCGTGTAAGGGGGTGCACAATTGTGCATCCTGTGCTGCCAATGCCCGCAGGCTCCCCCGTTCTCCGATTTCGGAGCGGCCTGGGAGGGAACTTCCCTACCCCTTAGCCTGACCTTCCCACCCCTTCCTCTAGCCTTTCCACTCACTAAGCCTAACCTAACCCCCCCAAATTTGTATTTCACCTTTTGCACCTGCCAGCACACAATCCTCTGACACAGAGGCAAATGGCCGCTGTGCCGGAGGCCTCTGGCCCCGCCCCCTCCCAGCCCCTGGATTACCCCTTATGTGAAGCCCCGGGACTTAGACTCATCCCGGGGCTTTACGCGCGTCGCTGAGCCTTTATAAAATAGGCCCGGCGCGCGTAACCCCCCCCCCCCCCCCCCCCCCACCTTTTGCGCGTAAATCCTCTAGATTTACACGTGTAGGGCTTTTAAAATCCGGCCCTTAGGGTTTTGAATTTCCCTGTTTTGGACTATGTTTCTCCAGTTGATCTTGTTAAAAAATATGCCTTCTTAAGATTTCCCCTGTGGAAATGTCACCTATTGCCAAGGCTTGCTATTTCTCATCTGGAGCCAGAGAATATGTCTCCAATCAAGAGCAAGATTTTAATCTAAATTTAACTGAACTGCTGGAAAAATCTGGTGAAGTTCAAGTGTCTAATAGAATCCCACTTTTGGTTTCCTTTGCTTTTGCATGAAATTATGACTCTGAGACTTTCTTTTTTAATATAGATCTGTGTGATTCTATGGGCAGAAAATCTGGATTTTTCCAGATATTACTAGAGCAACTCAGGAACGCAGAAAAAAATCTTGGGTTATGCGTTCTGAAGTTCTGGCATTTCGTAAACAGTTTATTCTTCGTTATCCATGTAAATGTCTTGTGAAACATTTTAATGTGAAATATGTACACTTTGAACCTTCTCAATTGAGATTCTATTTAGACTCTCTGGCTAGTACTGACTGCTGCTTGAGGTTCGGCTGTATTGTATAATAATATGATGACAATCTGCTCAGTTTTTCCTGCCTATATTACCTCTATGTTTATGGTCTAATGCTTTTGTCTCTCCCTTTTACCTTAATATGAGAGGGATTTAGTTTATCTTCGTTGAACCTAGATGTGGTAGGCCTGAGTGACAAACTGAAGAGTAGTAAATCACCTGGACCAGATGGTATACACCCCAGAGTTCTGATGGAACTCAAAAATGAAATTTCAGACCTCTTAGTAAAAATTTGTAACCTATCATTAAAATCATCCATTGTACCAGAAGACAGGAGGATAGCTAATGTAACCCCAATATTTAAAAAGGGCTCCAGGGGCGATCCGGGAAACTACAGATCGGTTAGCCTGACTTCAGTGCCAGGAAAAATAGTGGAAAGTGTTCTAAACATCAAAATCACAGAACATATAGAAAGACATGGTTTAATGGAACAAAGTCAGCATGGCTTTACCCAGGGCAAGTCTTGCCTCACAAATCTGCTTCACTTTTTTGAAAACATGTGGATAAAGGTGAACCGGTAGATGTAGTATACTTAGATTTTCAGAAGGCGTTTGACAAAGTTCCTCATGAGAGGCTTCTAGGAAAAGTAAAAAGTCATGGGATAGGTGGCGATGTCCTTTCGTGGATTACAAACTGGCTAAAAGACAGGAAACAGAGAGTAGGGTTAAATGGACAATTTTCTCAGTGGGAGTGGGCAGTGGAGTGCCTCAGGGATCTGTATTGGGACCCTTACTTTTCAATATATTTATAAATGATCTGGAAAGAAATACGACGAGTGAGGTAATCACATTTGCAGATGACACAAAATTGTTCAGAGTAGTTAAATCACAAGCAGATTGTGATAAATTGCAGGAAGAACTTGTGAGACTAGAAGATGAAATTTAATGTGGATAAGTGCAAGGTGATGCATATAGGGAAAAATAACCCATGCTATAGTTACACAATGTTAGGTTCCATATTAGGTGCTACCACCCAAGAAAGAGATCTAGGCGTCATAGTGGATAACACATTGAAATCATCGGTTCAGTGTGCTGCAGCAGTCAAAAAAGCAAACAGAAAGTTGGGAATTATTAGAAAGGGAATGGTGAATAAAACAGAAAATGTCATAATGCTTCTGTATCGCTCCATGGTGAGACCGTAACTTGAATACTGTGGACAATTCTGGTCGCCGCATCTCAAAAAAGATATAATTGCGATGGAGATGGTACAGAGAAGGGCGACCAAAATGATAAGGGGAATGGAACAGCTCCCCTATGAGGAAAGACTAAAGAGGTTAGGACTTTTCAGCTTGGAGAAGAGACGGCTGAGGGGGGATATGATAGAGGTGTTTAAAATCATGAGAGGTCTAGAACGGGTAGATGTGAATCAGTTATTTACTCTTTCAGATAATAGAAAGTCTAGGGGGCACTCCATGAAGTTAGCATGGGGCACATTTAAAACTAATCGGAGAAAGTTTTTTTTCACTCAACGCACAATTAAACTCTGGAATTTGTTGCCAGAGGATGTGGTTAGTGCAGTTAGTGTAGCTGTGTTTTAAAAGGGATTGGATAAGTTCTTGGAGAAGTCCATTACCTGCTATTAATTAAGTTGACTTAGAAAACAGGCACTGCTATTACTAGCAACAGTAACATGGAATAAACTTAGTTTTTGGGTACTTGCCAGGTTCTTATTGCCTGGATTGGCCACTGTTGGAAACAGGATGCTGGGCTTGATGGACCCTTGGTCTGACCCAGTATGGCATGTTCTTATGTTCTTATGGTCTTAATATTGTCTAGTTAATTAATTCATAATTACTTTTTGATTCCTGTCAGATTTTCTGTAACAAGGCTTTTTGTGTTATAAATATAAATGCAATAAAATAAAGTTTAAAAAAACGTTACGTTATGTTATGTTTTACACACTTTGTTAATTGTAAACCGGGTTGATGTGATGCCTGTCATGAAACTCGGTATAACAAAAAACAATAAATAAAATAAGAAGTAGAGGACAGGGAAATGACGAAATTATTAATGGAAAAAAGGTAGAAAACAAAAAAAAATAGGAGAGAGGGAAGCAGCACATCATCTTGTTAAGCAAATCTCTGAACTGGAGGCCATGACGCTGGAGACTGAGCTTGGTGCACTGGGAATCAGGATTGGGATGGGACCATTCCTGGCTATCATCTCTTCAGAAGAGACAGAAACGTAGGTTCTTCAAGTACAAGTCTATTTTGCTCAATCTGGTTGTTCAGGGTCGGAACCAAGTGCATGCTCACATATTTCAGACCATTTATAGTCTTCCCATGTACACTCTGTGACTATTCATGGACCATCCAACACAGTTTCCCTAGGGGATTCCTTTCTTCAAGAAGAATTCATTCACCAGATTAAGGCCCTAAACAGCAGCGGTATGACTGGGGTAACCTACATGCCATAGCGGTTACAACTCTAAATAGCAGAAGTACAACAGCCTTGGGCTTCCAAGAAGGTTGGGATGAATGGCATGAAGGGACCATGGTTAAAATCTAAACTTCAGTATGCATGGTGCAGATAACAGAGATTTTACAACAGACTCACTAACCTTGCTGGCTGTGTGGATTTCTAGAAAACGTGGTCATAAGACATGGAAGGGAACCTGGGTATAGGGTTTAGAGCTGGTCTTGTAAAATCAAACTAGAAGATGGCATGGCCTGAAATGGACTACTAGCGGAGTTGGTGAAGGCCACCATTGTGGAATATTTTGGGCATGCTTGGGTCAGATTGAAGGGCCTTTGTAGGAAAAGGGTTGAGAGGTCAGGTAAAAGATCTTTAGGAGTGCGGGAGTTGGTCTTAGTTTGCATAAGGGAATTTATGTATATATCAACCCTAAGTCGGTAACTTTAAAACAAGCATGTGGATGCGTGAGCAGACATATACTGGAATTTTAAATCATGTGCTCCTAATTTTAAGCGGTTACTAAAACATGCATACTTCGCAAACCTTCCTTAGGACTTTGTCGGCTTTAACGCATGCATTTAATCGGATTTTAAAACATGCTTGCATGAAGGACATTGCCAGTTCTACCAATTTATTTATGTATTTACAAGAATTTATAGCCATATTACCAATATTTTGTTCATGGCAGGTAACAACTTATAAAAACAATTAAAACAGTTAAATAATGCAATCAATAAAAGCACACATCAGTTATAAGCTATGTCTTTAGAGCTTTCCTAAAACTCTTATAATCTGCTAACTGACGTAGTGCAATTGGGAGGGCATTCCAGAGAGGAGAAACTTCAGAAAAGGCTCGCTTACTGGTGGTTGCAAGTCAGTTCTCCCTTGTCTGTCTTCAGCATCTTGTCTTGCCTCTGTGATCTTCTTCCCACTCTCCTCCCTGGATTGGACTTCTGCCTTCCCTGACCACCTGCCTGTACTCCATCTCTGACTGAACTCTGCCTGCCCTAATCGTCTGTTTGAACCTTGTTACCGACTGGATTCTGCCTGCCTCTGACCTGCGCCTGTTCCTGACTCTGTTGCCTGCTGCGTGCCCGACCGACTTGACTCACTCCTCATTGCTGGCCTGCCACGTCCTGTCTTCTTTGTATTGTCATCTCCACAGGGGCCTGCGCCTATGTCCAGCCACCCCTGGCACCTGAGAGCTCACCCTAAGGGGACCGAGAGTTGGTATTGGTGAAGTTCCAGTTGGGCCCCTGCACCAGCCAACTCCACCTGCTGACAGTGGGGACCTGCAGGGCTCCTCCCTGCAGATTGCAACAACCCCACCTCAGCTCAAAGGTCCACTTCTGCTACACTTTCCTCACTCCAAACTCACCAGGAACAACATGATGTCGTTGCTGTTTCAGTGTTTGAAAGATCAATATTCTTGAGTTCATCTTGGAGATTTTGTTGCAGAGTTTCGCTATCAAAGGGAGGGCGATATGAAATGGTTTTATTGTAATTTTCTGTTGAGGTGGGTAGACTGTTCTGAGTAAGGGTGGAATGGATGAGGTAGTGGTCTGACCGTGGGATTTCAGTGATTTTTATATGATGTGAATTCCAGATGTTGGTGTTGATGAAAATGAGGTCAAGAGTGTGACCTGCTTTGTGTGTTGATTCTTTGACTAATTCTACTCCCATTGTTGCAAGAGCATCTGTGATTGTTTTGCAAGTGTTTGATAGGGGGCTTGTGTCCATGTGTAAGTTAAAGTTGCCAAGGATAATAATCGGTTTATTGAGGGTTAGGTTGGCAATCATGAATTCAATAAATGGGGAGCAATTTCGTTCCAAAGTCGTGGGAGGACAGTATACTAGACAGATTTGTAGTTTTGCAGAGTCAAATGGGGCTATTTCAAAAGGGGAGCATGCCTTGGTGTTGCACTCCTTAGTCGCGCGATGCCTGACGCGTGACGCCTAGGTTTCACTCTTCTTTTAAATGGAGAGATTCTGGTGAGAGTGAGGGGCAGTGGTGATGACGTCGGTGGGGGCGGGGCTTTGGATCGGGTTCTCTCCTGGCGCTCCTGCCCCTCTCAAATCCCTTCCTTTCCTGTCCCTTCTTTTCTTTTCACTTCTTTTCACTGGGAAAGGGTTTGGGTGCCTGCCGCTGAGCTTTTCTTGATGGAGTCGCCGTTGGAAGAGCGACTCCTGATGGTAGATGGTGTTTGCCGGTGGTGATGACGTCGGTGGGGGGGGGGGGGCTTTGGATCGGGTTCTCTCCTGGCGCTCCTGCCCCTCTCAAATCCCTTCCTTTCCTGTCCCTTCTTTTCTTTTCACTTATTTTCACTGGGAAAGGGTTCGGGTGCCTGCCGCTGAGATTTTCTTGATGGAGTCGCCGTTGGAAGAGCGACTCCTGATGGTAGATGGTGTTTGCCGGTGGTGATGACGTCGGTGGGGGCGGGGCTTCGGGTCGAGTGCTCGCCTGGCTAATCTTATCAGGGATATTAATAGGCAGTGTCTGAAATAAATAGCAGAGCGGTGGCAATCTGAACATCTTTATCACCACTGCCCTATCCAGCTAGGATAAGGATGAATTCTTCCACTTGCCCAGGTCTGGCAATTTATTTTGAATTCTGGAGTCTCCAGGCCAAATCTGATAGTTCCCAGGTATGCCTTAGGTACAGAGCCATGAAACTGTGTACATAGAGGTACATATTCAGCCTCAGTGTGGCTGAGCTAATTAGCCAGAAAAATCTATCCAGCTAACATAGCCTGGATTTTCAGCAGCTAAGTTTAGGGTAGGTCTTCAGCCCAACCAGAGTTAGCCAGATAAGTTATCCAGCTAACTCTGAATATTGAAGTTAGCCGTATAACTTACCTGCCTAACTCAGCTCTTCCCTGTTACGCCCCTGACCCGCTCACCACTTAGCTGGCTAACTACTTATCCGGTTATGTAGCTGCTTTTGATCTGGGCAGATATTCAGCTGCCGTCACTTAGCTGGATAAGTCAAAACTTATCTGTCTAAGTGGCACTGAATATCTATCTCTTAATATTTATTGATTTTCTATCCCAGTTTCTCAAGTATAGAATCCTTGCATGCTCCCACAGAACAGGTTCTGATCCTGCGCAACTAGACTAGGCCGGTCCCAGTGACACATTTAGGGCCCTGTGGCCTGTGCTGGCATTACAATCTATATTGTCCCACTGTCAGCTAGATGTCTTCTGGTGGCTTTCCTCTAACTGAGCTAAGCTGGGTAGCCAGTGCTAGCATTATCCTAATTACTGCTGTACCACCAAGTGCACACAGATACTTTCCCTGGCTTCTTCCTGCTTTTTTTCTTAGGAGGGTTGGACAAACTCCCTTCCAACTCCCACATCACATATAGCATTGGTACAGAGTGCTACAAGAGCATATAGTTAGTTATAGCTGTAGACATGCTATGTCCACATGCATAGTGCTTGGTAATGCTCGAATCACTAAATCTGCAAATTGGACCTACGTTTTCTGCCACTGCTGCAAATAGAAGTATAAAGCATGTTGTCTTCTGAGAAAGATCAGTTTTTAATCTTGAAAAATGTAATCAGCTCTGCAGTACATTTACACTCTGCGTTCATGATGCACTATTTATGTGAGCTTTATAATAACCAAGACTCTTGTGCCTACAAAAATATAAATGCTGCAGACTGATCCTGTGCGTGATCTTTTAAGAATGGGATGTTCAGTAGAATAGCTATTCTTGTAGGAGAAGCTGTATTTTCCTTTTTAACGTCTTGTCTGAATTGTAATAAATCAAGTTACTCAAATAGTGAACTGTAAGATGAATTCTACAAAATCCTTCACTGCGGTAATTTCCCTGTAAAAGCGAAGAGGATGATATTCAACGTAATTTGCTGGTTAAGTTCAGACCTATCCTTTGGCACTGTTTGAATATTCAGCCTCATGTGGGTAAATAGTTATCCTGCTAAGTGGTTGGTGGGTTGGGGGCATTCTGGAGAGTGGCTACTGATCCGGACAAGTGGCAATATTCAGAGGTATCCAGCTAATAGGGAGATTCATTAAGCACGATAAACCCTGTAAATCTCATAAAATGGCCAAGAATCAAACTCCTCTTCCAATGAGCTGCTTTGCATGGGATTTGCATAGATGAATTTTGCAAATCCATGCAAATCAGCGCATGCATAGGTAATGTCATATAAATAAAATAGTGCAACTGAATTTGAATCGCTTCCCTTCTTCCCCCTCTCTCCATAGATCTCTTCTATACTCCTGCCCGTTGCACATCTTCTCTCTCCCTTGACCCACGGCAGATCTTCTGTATCTCCTTCTTCCTTCTCTTGCCGTAAACCTTCTTTCTTCCCTTCTTCCTCCCCCCTCATTGCTGGTCTTCTTTTATCTCTTCTTTCCCCACCAACCTAGACCTTCTCTTCTTCTCACTGCCACTGCAGATCTTCTCTCTCTTCCTTTCTTTCTCACCATAGACCTTCTCTTCTTCTCACTACCACTGCAGATCTTCTCTCTCTTCCTTTCTTTCTCACCATAGACCTTCTCTTCTTCTCACTACCACTGTAGATCTTCTCTCTCTTCCTTTCTTTCTCACCATAGGCCTTCTCTTCTTCCCCCTTTGAATGGAGTCCTTTTCCCCCCCCCTCTCTCCTTCCTCCTGCCACCGCAGATCTTCTCTCTTAGATACTTAGTCAGTTAGCCTTGATAGATCACATTTCTTACATAGGTAAATCAAAGCTATGTAAATAAGGTAAAAACATAAAAACCCATGCAACAGTTAAAAGTTACAATTCAGGTTACACAAGATCAAAAACATAAAATAATGTAAAACTGAGTGAAACAGTAAGTAGAAAAGGTTAATCTGCATACACTTGCAAGAACAGAAATCTTTTGCAAATCTTTCTGACTTTAGAAAAATCTTTCTCTAGACACAAAGCGAGGGGGACGAGAGTTCCATAGACTAGAGCCAGGTAGGAGAAACTGGCTTTGTGGGGTTTTTCCAGTCTTTTGTCCTTAGACAAAGGCAGTGAATATAATAATTCCAGTTGTGAGGAGTGAAGGAGATGGCCTGGCTGGTAGGGAGTCAGAAGATTAGAAATGGGGAGTGCCTTGAAAGTTAAGCAGGAACTGAATATGGGGTAAGATGGGAAACCAATGGAGGACTTGAAACAGTGGAGTGGCATGATCACATTTTATTTTCCCAAAAAATAGTTTGGTGGCAGTCATTTCTTCTGCCTCTCACCTCTGATCTTCTCACTCAGGCTCTAGACTTTCTCTCTTCCCTTCTTCCCATACTTCTCTTCTCCCTTGTGTTTTTAACTTGTAAACCGTTGTGAAGGCATTGTCTGATGTAACGGTATAGAAATGCTAATAAACTAAACTAGGAAAGTGTCAGATAAATGAAGAGGGCAGAGTAATAACAATATAAAATCTCAATCCAAATAATAGTAGTATTTGGTTCCGTCCTATACTGTATAGCTTTTGATTAATAATAGACCCCACACCTCACTCCCATATAAGATGATTGGCTGAATGAAGCCACCAAATATTTTTTATAGTTTTATTCAGGGGGCAGGGAGGGGTGGAGAAGAATCAGAATTGGCCAGGAGTCTCTTGCATAGAAGGCCCCTAGAGCTGCCAAATGAAATCTCCCAGATGCAATGAGTCTCAGCCAACGTGTGAATAGTCTGCGGCGTGTGCTAACTGCTATTTAGGTAAAATGTGGACATGTCTTACTACAGATTGTTTTGGCTTTTCTAGAAAATTATATCTTTTCTAAAAAGGCTTTCCGAGTGCTGCATCTTTTGAGCAGTCAGGTAGGTTGAAAGTGTTAAGACTCTTAATGGGTGAAGGTCAATTTGTCTTCTATGGCCATGGACTCTTCTCTGCGGTATCAGCAGAATTCATGGTTGGAATGGTCACCAGCCAGGAAATCAGCCTGAGCACAGCAGCAGTTTCTCATTCACCTTTACAAGCACATTCCCCTCTCCCATAGGAATCTTCTTAAATTGTAGCAGCTTACTTCAGCTGGGGGTGGCCAGCTCAGGAGCATCTCAGGGATCAGTTTAAGGGAAGGAAAGCCAGAAATTCAGCAGACAGAAGCACAGGAAGACAGACAGCAACAGAAACAGGCAAAAGTAAACACAGGCACGAGGAGGCAAACCCTGGCACAGAGAGGTACAGGCAGATAGGCTGCCACTCTCACTTCAGTGCCACACGTTCCAAATTATCCCAAACACGAGTTTCTGAAATTTGCCACTAAACAGCAAGGAAGAAGCATTTTCTAATTCTGACCATCTGCATGTGAGCTGTGGTGTGACGTCTTGTAGTTGCAGCTGTAATGAGAGCTCTCTGGTGGTGATGGAAAGTGGACATGTGACTGGGTAACTGATACAGCATATGTGTGAACGCTGGCGGCCCAGTAACTCTTTTCAGTGAATTTCTGGCCAACTCATCATTAGTTAGGAATGAGCCACTGGGAACCAATGGATTAAACAGAGCAGCCATCTCTCTGAGGAAATGCTACAGGACACAGGATCTGGCTTCCTGACCGTTTTCTGATTGCATATCAGTTTTCTCTTTACTTACAACAGTGAATTAATTGCCTGCAAGGTCTAGGCAATATACAAACAATAAAACAACCAGTCTAAATGGCAGACAAGTTCAAGGTGATGCATATAGGGAAGAATAATCCAAGCTATAGGTACGCGATGCTGGGCTCCAAGTCAGATGTTACCACCCAGGAAAAGGATCCTGGAGTCACTGTGGACAAGACAATGAAATCCTTCGCTCAGTGTGTGATCAATAAAAGCAAGTAGAATATTAGATATAATTAGGAGAGAAATGGAGAATAAAACAGAGAATACCATAATGCCTCTGTATCACTCCATGGTGCATCCTCATCTTGTGTTCATATATCATACACAAACAGAATGCTGGGGATTATTAGGAAAGGAATGGAGAATAAAACAGAGAATATCATAATGCCTCTGTATCACTCCATGGTGCATCCTCATCTTGTGTTCATATATCATACACAAACAGAATGCTGGGGATTATTAGGAAGGGAATGGAGAATAAAACAGAGAATATCATAATGTCTCTGTATCACTCCATGGTGGGACCTCATCTTGTGTTCATATATCATACACACACAGAATGCTGGGGATTATTAGGAAAGGAATGGAGAATAAAACAGAGAATATCATAATGCCTCTGTATCACTCCATGGTGCATCCTCATCTTGTGTTCATATATCATACACAAACAGAATGCTGGGGATTATTAGGAAAGGAATGGAGAATAAAACAGAGAATATCATAATGCCTCTGTATCACTCCATGGTGCATCCTCATCTTGTGTTCGTATATCATACACAAACAGAATGCTGGGGATTATTAGGGAAGGAATGGAGAATAAAACAGAGAATATCATAATGCCTCTGTATCACTCCATGGTGCATCCTCATCTTGTGTTCATATATCATACACAAACAGAATGCTGGGGATTATTAGGAAAGGACTGCAGAATAAAACAGAGAATATCATAATGCCTCTGTATCACTCCATGGTGCATCCTCATCTTGTGTTCATATATCATACACAAACAGAATGCTGGGGATTATTAGGAAAGGAATGGAGAATAAAACAGAGAATATCATAATGCCTCTGTATCACTCCATGGTGCATCCTCATCTTGTGTTCATATATCATACACAAACAGAATGCTGGGGATTATTAGGAAGGGACTGGAGAATAAAACAGAGAATATCATAATGCCTCTGTATCACTCCATGGTGCATCCTCATCTTGTGTTCATATATCATACACAAACAGAATGCTGGGGATTATTAGGAAAGGAATGGAGAATAAAACAGAGAATATCATAATGCCTCTGTATCAGTCCATGGTGCATCCTCATCTTGTGTTCATATATCGTACACAAACAGAATGCTGGGGATTATTAGGAAAGGAATGGAGAATAAAACAGAGAATATCATAATGTCTCTGTATCACTCCATGGTGCATCCTCATCTTGTGTTCATATATCATACACAAACAGAATGCCGGGGATTATTAGGAAAGGAATGGAGAATAAAACAGAGAATATCATAATGTCTCTGTATCACTCCATGGTGCATCCTCATCTTGTGTTCATATATCATACACAAACAGAATGCTGGGGATTATTAGGAAAGGAATGGAGAATAAAACAGAGAATATCATAATGCCTCTGTATCACTCCATGGTGCATCCTCATCTTGTGTTCATATATCATACACAAACAGAATGCCGGGGATTATTAGGAAAGGAATGGAGAATAAAACAGAGAATATCATAATGTCTCTGTATCACTCCATGGTGCATCCTCATCTTGTGTTCATATATCATACACAAACAGAATGCTGGGGATTATTAGGAAAGGAATGGAGAATAAAACAGAGAATATCATAATGTCTCTGTATCACTCCATGGTGCATCCTCATCTTGTGTTCATATATCATACACAAATAGAATGCTGGGGATTATTAGGAGAGGAATGGAGAATAAAACAGAGAATATCATAATGTCTCTGTATCACTCCATGGTGCATCCTCATCTTGTGTTCATATATCATACACAAACAGAATGCTGGGGATTATTAGGAAAGGAATGGAGAATAAAACAGAGAATATCATAATGTCTCTGTATCACTCCATGGTGCATCCTCATCTTGTGTTCATATATCATACACAAACAGAATGCTGGGGATTATTAGGAAAGGAATGGAGAATAAAACAGAGAATATCATAATGTCTCTGTATCGCTCCATGGTGCGACCTCATCTTGTGTTCATATATCATACACAAACAGAATGCTGGGGATTATTAGGAAAGGAATGGAGAATAAAACAGAGAATATCATAATGCCTCTGTATCGCTCCATGGTTCATCCTCATCTTGTGTTCATATATCATACACAAACAGAATGCTGGGGATTATTAGGAAAGGAATGGAGAATAAAACAGAGAATATCATAATGTCTCTGTATCACTCCATGGTGCATCCTCATCTTGTGTTCATATATCATACACAAACAGAATGCTGGGGATTATTAGGAAAGGAATGGAGAATAAAACAGAATATCATAATGCCTCTGTACCGCTCCATGGTGCGACCTCATCTTTAGTATTGTGTGCAGTTCTGCTCACCACATCGAGTGGCCGGAGGGCTACTCCAGAGACCAACATTGCATTGCTGGGTCTCTTCAATGTGCTCAGGTTCGGCAGAGGCCAGGGTCCTGTATCTCCAGCCTGTCCGCCAGTGCTTGGACACTCCTTGCTTTCCTCAGCACTTATCCGGAGCTCCCTTGTGGTTGCGTCCAGCATTCCATAACAGATTGCGAAGGCCATGTGCCCGGCGAGTGTATTCCTGTGATGGACGCACACTTTTGGACTCCCAAGAGTTTTGCTTTTTTGGGGGGAAATTTTTTTTGGGGGGTTACAAGACCTGCAGGAGGCGCCTGCACCCAGAATTCCATCTCCAACTCGTTGAACCCTCCAAGTCCAGGAATCAGACTTGAGAGGGCTCTTGGGGAGGGGGTGCTGTTATGATTCTACCCGCGGCCGGAGCTGTGGGCAGCTTCTCACCTTCTTTATCCCAGGACAAGCAGGATGCTAGACCTCACATATGCGTGACATCATTGATGGAGCCCTATTGCGGAAAATTTTCTGTCAAAGTTTCTAGAAACTTTGACTGGCTCTCTGAGCCCACTGAGCATGCCCAGCATGCCATGATATTCTCTGCCACAGGGGTCTCCCTTCAGTCTTCGTTTTTCCGCGTTGCTGTTGGCATCGCGGAGCAGGAGCCTGTGTGAGTTTCTCACATACTGTCTGACAAAAAATCAGATTAAAAAACAATTATTTCTCTCCCATATCGGGGTCTCCCATATCACCACCGGCCGGTGAGTACTTTTTCTCTCATTTTTACTCTCTTGAGTAAAAATATTTTTTCTTCTCATTTTCATCGACGGCTGTCGAGGAAAATATGGCTATGGGATTTACAAAATGTCCCAACTGTAATCGGACTATGTCCATTACAGTTCCACACCTCGAGTGTGTCCTTTGTTTAGGTCAAACACACAATGTAACATCTTGTCCAAAGTGTGCTGAAATGACCCCGAAGGGTCGAAAGGCCCGCCAAGAAAAGATGGAACACTTATTCCATCTACAACTTTTGCCTTCCCCATCGACATCCACGCAATCATCTCCGGCCAGAGTTTCAAAACGTGTAATCCTCAAAAAAAAGGCTCGGGGGATCGTTCATCGCCGACCCCATCTGTGGCATCGATGAGGTCAGAGGCGGAACATCGACCAAAGCATCCCCATTGGCACCTTCATCCATCGATCCCGGAGGCACTTCTCTCCCCAGAGAAATCGACCGCAAAACGGCCTCGCCTTCATGAAATAAGGAGGCCTTCGATGCCGAGGCCTTCACCTCTCGATGCGCCGACCATCGAACCTCCACAGGGCCCTGTGGAAGGACCAACAACATCTCCACCGCCACAACGTGTAGCTGCTCTGCCTGCACCAGCTATATCGGAGGAATTGACAGATTTTATCCGTCAAGCGGTGCTCCAGGCGTTGCAGGACCATCGACCATTGATGCCCTCGCTGACATCGATGTCGGTGCTCTCACCGATGCTGGTGCCTTCACCGATGCCGGCGCTCCCGCCGATGCCGGTGCCTGCACCGATGCCGGTACCAACACCGAAGCCACTGCCTGCACCGGCACCGAAGCAGCTGTCGACGCCGATGCCTCTACCATCGCCGATGCCCAGCAAAATGCTGGAACCAGTCCCGTCAATACCGACGCCAGTGCCTGGGGCCCCAGGACAACCAGAATTAGCATTGTTTCAACTACTAATGAATAAATTTGACGCAATCGTTGGTGCTCTACCACTGAAACCAATTCCAGCCAAACCACATAAAAAGGTCCCTGGACAGACACCATTTGATGATCCACAGCCAGGTCCTTCTGGGCTTTTTCGACCACCAAGGTCTTCTCCCACTTCTCCATGTAGAGAAGACCCATACGATTCCAGGGAGGACAAACATACGGATACTTCTTCTGAGAGTTTTATGTCTGACCCTTCTCCTCTGGAAGGAAGGAAGAAATCCTCACCGGAAGATTTATCCTTCACTAATTTTGTTAAGGATATGGCAGACACCATACCATTTACCTTGGTATCTGAAGAGGACACAAGACAGCAAACTTTGGAAGTCCTGCAGTTTGTGGACCCTCCAAAAGAAGTCCTGGCCATCCCTGTCCATGAAGTACTGTTGGAATTACAGCACAGACTCTGGGCGCATCCATGCTCAGTACCATCCATTAACAAGAGAGTAGACACCACTTATTTAGTTCAAAATGTCCCTGGATACCAAAAATCACAACTGCCACATCAATCAGTTGTTGTTGAGTCTGCACAGAAGAAGTCTAAGAGAATAAGACCTCATTCTTCCACTCCTCCTGGGAAGGATCACAGATTCCTGGACTGCTTGGGCAGGAAAGTGTATCAGGGAGCCATGCTCAATTCAAGGATTGAGTCAAATCAGCTATATATGACGCAATACCAGAGGAATCTGTGGAAACAGAAACAGATGCAAGAGCTTTCCAATTCACTGCCTCAGCAATACCAAGAAGCAGCTCAAGCCATAATACATAAAGGGCTTGAAGCTGGAAAGCACGAAGTCCGAGCCGCTTACGACAATTTTGAAACTGCTTCCAGAGTAGCGGCCTCCGGAATAAGTGCACGTCGCTGGGCAAGGTTGAAGGCCTTGGACCTCAGGCCTGAGGTCCAGGAAAAGCTGGTTGATTTCCCATGCATCGGTGACAACCTCTTTGGCTCAAAAGTGCAAGATGCTGTGGCCCATTTGAAAGAACATACGGAAACTTTGCGCCAACTGTCGTCACTTCCGCTGCATCATCATCTCGCCGTCCTCCAAGGAAGGAATCTCGAAGGCCTTTCTACAGACAGAGGTGTTATTACCCTCCAGCATCAAGGCGTTATTACCCTCCAGCATCAAGGGGCAGATCTTCTCATCCGCAGCAAAGATCTCAGTCCAGACAACCTAGAGCTGCTAGACCTCAATCTCCACCGCAGACGGGACTGGCTGCAGGCTTTTGAGGCCACCACCAGAGACCAAGGCCATCTCCACAACCCACAACTGGATATACCAGTAGGAAGCCAAGTTTCCTTCTTTTACAAACATTAGGTACAGTTAACAACAGACCAATGGGTGCTCTCAATAATATCTGGAGGTTACCAACTCAATTTTGTCTCAATTCCAAGAGATTCTCCTCCAAAACCTCTTCCACTAAGCAAAAATCACATAATTCATCTACAAGCAGAATTATCCACCCTTCTGAGAGCCAGAGCTGTAGAGCCGGTGCCCTGGACTCAGAGGGCAGAGGATTCTACTCCCATTATTTCCTCATTCCAAAGAACACCGGGGGCCTACGTCCCATCCTAGAAATCTCAACAAATTTCTGATGAAAGAAAAGTTCAGGATGGTCTCTCTAGGCACCATGCTTCCACTTCTTCAAACAGGAGATTGGCTTTGTTCTCTGGATCTACGCTTACGCTCACATTCCAATATTCCCTCCTTATCACAAGTATCTGGGTCATCAACATTTCCAGTACAAAGTACTACCGTTCGGACTCACTTCAGCTCCCAGAGTATTCACCAAATGCCTGGCAGTAATAGCAGCACACAAGGAAAGTGTCCACGTCTTCCCTTATCTGGACGACTGGCTCATCAGAAGTCAATCTCAACAAGGAGCTCTGGCTTCTTTCAGTCGAACAATTGCTCTACTTCACTCCATGGGCTTTCTCATCAATTATCAAAAGTCCATCTCATTCCGTCTCACCTGCTTCAATTCATCGGAACATAATTGAACACCATCCTCTCAAAAGCCTTTCTACCCAACGATCGGGCAGAGACACTTTCCCTATTGGCAAACTCGAAAACACAAGCAACAGCTCATCAGTTTCTGAACTTACTAGGCCACATGGCCTCCACAGTTCATGTCACTCCTATGGCAAGACTAGCCATGAGAATAACCCAGTGGACTTTAAGATCACAATGGATCCAAGTCACTCAACCACTGTCCTCTCCAATTCCCCGGTATGCGAGACTGGATGGGCCGTTTGGTCTTCTTCTGCCGTCATTTCTATGTTTCTATGTAACCTCCAAGTAACCTAAATCGGGAACCACCAGCGTGGTCCGTCACCTGCCTTGACTGGCTGTGTAGGGTGTGTGGTGTGGCAGTACCTATTCAGAACTTTTGATTTGTGACTCTGTCTGAGTCCTTCAAGTATCCTGAGTCTCGTCTCATCCTTCAAGTATCCTGAGTCTTTGTCTGAGTCTGTTCTTTCCAGCCCTCAGCCTCTATTCGTCCTGTCGCATCTGCCATTCCATACAGCAGGTTTGAAAGGACTATCGAGTGGCCGGAGGGCTACTCCAGAGACCAATATTGCATTGCTGGGTCTCTTCAATGCGCTCAGATTCGGCAGAGGCCAGGGTCCTGTATCTCCAGCCTGTCCGCCCGTGCTTGGACACTCCTCGCCTGCCTCGGCGCTTATCCGGAGCTTCTCTGCGATTGCGTCGTGGCCTAAGGGTACACAGTCTTCCCGAAATGGGACCGCATCCAGCGTTCTCATAACAATTGATTCTAGCCTTGGGATTTGGCATTGGTTTATCAAGCGAAAGAAATTAAGCATCAACCCTGTTGATGCTGGGAACAAGGAGATACAGGCTGTGGCCTTGCATCTCAAGTATCCCCGCAGAGAGAGCTGCTCATTCTCAAAATACTCTGGGCATCTGCAACATTCTTCAGGGGCTCATGATGTAGCCACCAATACACTCCAGGTAACACAGAAAGATATAACCAACCCTTCTACTCCCTGTACTAATTTTGACATTGGAAATTTTTAAGAGCAGTTGATTTGAAGGATTCAGAGGCAGTGAATCACAGCCTGGCTAACAGTAGTGCATCGGCACCATTGATGTCAATGCAAGCAGAGATTCATCTAATTCTAGAGATTCTTCTGGCACCTGACAATATGTCATCAATGCAGAGACCTGGAGAAATGTCTGCTTCGATTCCCACCGCACCAATGTCAATCTCCAGCACATTGGGAGAGGAAGCTCTATCTAGGTGCAGGGATTCACTGGTGTCTGGACTCAAGGGAAAGCCTCACAGATGCCTTGTCTGCTAACAGGTACAGGTCCAGACAACTCTGTTGCCTTATTTTGACTCAGAGTCTGAATTTTCTTGAGGTTATGATTATGCATCTGACAACTATTCTGAACAAGAGGAGTTTGTCAAGGAAATAGCGACAGCCATGATATTTAAGTTGGAAAAGAAAGTTGAGCCCAGGCCACAAACAGTGGTCATGGTTAAGGTTTCTGATTTTTAATTAAAATCAAAAAAACTGGTAAAACAACCCTGATGGAGAAACTGGGTTTTTCGGTTTTAAACAAAAATCACCAAAAATAGGTCTACCTGGTAGAGCTACGATGACGTCTGCTGGCTACCGTGAGTGAAAAATAGGCACAAGAGCAGCAGCCATTTGACATTATCAGAGCAGGACTGGCAGGTAGCCCAAACCCTGCCAGTCCAAGGAAAAAAGAGATGTTGCCAAAGGAGCAGACCAGCAGGGAACCCAAGCTCCACCGGTCCAAGGTTGAAACGAGTGAAAAGGAGAGAGGGGGAGAGGACTGCAGTGGGAATGGAGGAGTTAAGAGGAAGAAGGGGAAAGGGAAGGGGAACTCTTCTTAGCCCACATACCAGCCATTTCCCTAGCCACAAATACATCCACCCCAAACCATATACCCCCAGCTCCTTATTCCCTGTACCCCACAGTCACCAATCCTCAATCGCACACATCATCCCCACCCCACTCCACCCCTCCTGATACCCAGGCCTCCACTTTCACCGTAAAGTTTTTTTTACATTGGTGTAAGCTTTGGTCTAGTTATTATTTTTATAAAATTGAATCAACCTAAAAATGAACTTAGAGGAATTGTTCGTAATATGGAAACACCTGTAAACAATATTTCTGTAACCTATAAATACTCCTTTTAAAAAAAAATTAACATTTTTTTTATATTTATGAATTTCACATTACAATTTCCAAGACACTTCTTGAAAAGGAAAAATTAGAATTCAACATGAAAACATAAGAAATTGCCATGCTGGGTCCGCCCCAGGGTCCATCAAGCCCAGCATCCTGTTTCCAACAGAGACCAAACCAGACCACAAGAACCTGGCAATTACCCAAACACCAAGAAGATCCCATGCTACTGATGCAATTAATAGCAGTGGCTATTCCCTAAGTAAACTTGATTAATAGCAGTTAATGGACTTCTCCTCCAAGAATGTATCCAATCCTTTTTTAAACCCAACTATGCTAACTGCACTAACCACATCCTCTGGCAAATTCCAGAGCTTAATTGTGCATTGAGAGAAAAATAATTTCTCCGAATAGTCTAATGTGCTACTTGCTAACTTCATGGAGTGCCCCCTAGTCCTTCTATTATCCGAAAGTGTAAATAACTGATTCACATCTACTCGTTCAAGACCTCTCATGATCTTAAAGACCCCCTCAGCCGTCTCTTCTCCAAGCTGAACAGCTCTAACCTCTTCAGTCTTTTCTCATAGGGGACCTGTTCCATCTCCGTTATCATTTTGGTTGCCCTTCTCTGTACCTTCTCCATTGCATCTATATCTTTTTTGAGATGCGGCGACCAGAATTGTACACAGTATTCAAGGGGCAGTCTCACCATGGAGCGATACAGAGGCATTATGACATTTTCCGTTTTATTAACCATTCCCTTCCTAATAATTCCTAACATTCTGTTTGATTTTTTGACTGGTGCAGCACACTGAGCTGACGATTTTAAAGTATTATCCACTATGATGCCTAGATCTTTTTCCTGGGTGGTATTTCCTAATATGGAACCTAACATCGTGTAACTACAGCAAGGGTTATTTTTCCCTATGTGCAACACCTTGCACTTGTCCACATTAAATTTCATCTGCTTGTGATTTAACTACTCTGAATAATTTTATATCATCCGCAAATTTGATAAACTCACTCGTCGTATTCCTTTCCAGATCATTTATATATGTACAGATCCCTGACGCACTCCACTGTTTACCTTTTTCCAGTGAGAAAATTGACCATTTAATCCTACTCTCTGTTTCCTGTCTTTTAACCAGTTTGTAATCCACGAAAGGACATCGCCTTCTATCCCATGACTTTTTAGTTTTCTTAGAAGTCTCTCATGAGGGACTTTGTCAAACGCCTTCTGAAAATCCAAATACACCACACACATCTACTGGTTCACCTTTAACCAAATGATTATTAACCCCTTCAAAAAAATGAAGCAGATTTGTTAGGTAAGACTTCCCTTGGGTAAATCCATGTTTACTGTGTTCCATTAAACCATGTCTTTCTACGATTTTGACCTTTAGAATAGTTTCCACTATTTTTCCCAGCACTGAAGTCAGGCTCACTGGTCTATAGTTACCCGGATCACCTCTGGAGCCCTTTTTAAATATTGGGGTTACATTGGCCACCCTCCAGTCTTCAGGTACAATGGATGATTTTAATGATAGTTTACGAATTTTAACTAATAGATCAGAAATTTCATTTTTTAGTTCCTTTAGTACCCTAGGATGCATACCATCCGGTCCAGGTGATTTGCTACTCTTTAGTTTGTCAATCTGACCTACTACACCTTCCTGATTCACAGTGATTTAGTTCAGTTTGTCTGTCTCATCACCCTTGAAAACCATCTCCGGAACTGGTATCTCCCCAACATCCTCATTAGTAAACACGGAAGCAAAGAATTAATTTAGTCTTTCTGCAATGCACCTGTCTTATCAATGTTTTACACTTAACTTGACAATTCCTATGTTTTATCCTAATTTCTTAAGATGGATCCTTCTTCCAATTTTTGAAGGATATTTTTTTGGCTAAAATAGCCTCTTTCATCTCACCTTTTAACCATGACGGTAATCGTTTTGCCTTCCTTCCACCTTTCTTAATGCGTGGAATACATCTGGACTGTGCTTCTAGGATTGTATTTTTAAACAATGTTCATGCCTTTTACTCAATGTACAATTAAGCTTCGGAATTCATTACCAGAGGATGTGATAAAGGTAGTTAGTGTGGCTGGGTTTAAAAAAGATTTGGAAAACTTCCTGGAGGAGAGGTCCATAAATTGCTATTAACCAAGTTGACTTACGAATAGATTTTAAAAATGCCACACATGCATCCGTCTTATTGTGTGCAAAGATACTCATAGGTTATAAAATACTCTTCATGCATGTCTGGAGCTCTGTGCACATATCTTACATGTTCCAGTTTGCTATCACTCCTTGGTGTGTGTGTGTGTGTGTGAGTGAGAGAGAGAGAGAGAGGGGGGGGGGAGAGAGAGAGAAAGAGAAAGAGAGAGGCTCTTTATAAGGCTCACTCTGATACTCTATATATGGACCATTGTTAAGGGAGCACTTTGATTTGGGATGAGTTTTCAGGACATGGGTTGGGGTTAGGTTTATCTTGATACAGACACAAACAGGGGTACTCCTTGTAAAATTGACATCATTAAAGAATTTTAGACTTTATAAGTGATGAATGCCCTGCTCCTTTTCTGCCTATTTTTTCTGGGCATGTGACATTGATATACGCGCGCCCATCCCAGCTATTTAAAATGCACATACCTCCTTTGGGGCCCACATCCTCACAGGCTCATGATGTGGCCATTTTTCCGTGCGCAAGGCTTTTAAAATCTACCTGTTAGGGAATAGCCATTGCTTTACTGGCATTAGTAGTATGGGATTTGTTTAGTGTTTGGGTACTTGTCAGGTACTGGTATCTGTATTGGCCACTGTCGGAAACAGCATGCTGGGCTTCATGGACCCCCGGTCTGACCCAGTGTGGCAACGTTTTATGTTCTTATGTTCCTTGGGTGATATCAGTGGAAGTTTGGGAAATTTATTATTCAAAAGCACTTAATCCTCACAATGTTTTAAAAATTCTCCATTTTACTTATCAAAGATATATTTTCTTTTATAATAGATTCTTGAATGAACTTTGATATACTCAACATCATACTTAAGTGTGGACATTTGATGACCCAAATTGAGGTTTGACAGCTCCAAAGACTGAACAATGCATGCTTTTGAACTGAAGGATTTAATTGTGCCATAATGGAAGTCCCCAGACCTTCAGTAGCTTCCCATATTGAGTCCAACTGAAATGATCCTACCAAAGAATAACTGCTCAGGCACAAAAGGAAACACAGCAAAAGTCTGTAGAACACGAGAAACCTCTTCATCACTGATATTTCCTCATCTCCTAGCCAGCAGCAAATCAGGACCTCCGGAGACATCCAAACTGATCAGAGCAGCCACACTGCATCTCTCCATGTACCCTGCCAAGGAAACTGTCATATTGACATCATCAGCCTGTGAGCCTCCCAACCACAGAGCTGAACTTTAAGTTGCTGCAGGCTCCATAGGATGCCTGCGAGCCTGGAGGAAACAGGAGTACAGCTTCTTCTCAAGGACTCCCCAAGGCCGGCTAACTTAAAAACCTAAATGGCTATATTCAAACTTAGCTGGTTAGATTTTTAAGTTATCTGGCTATATGTAGCCACATAACTTTAAGCAAATATATTTGGCAAGATGATTATCCAGCTGAATATATAGGACAAGTTATCTGGTTATCTTTAGTTGGATAACTTGTCTACTAATGGGCCTACTGACTATGATCTTCTTAGTGTTTGGGTAATTGCCAGGTTCTTGTGACCTGGTTTGGCCTCTGTTGGAAACAGGATGCTGGGCTTGATGGACCCTTGGTCTGACCCAGCATGGCAATTTCTTATGTTCTTATGACCCTTGATGATTTCAGTTTTTTTAATATTTAGGGATAGTTTGTTGTGTGAAAGCCAGCTCCATATTGTAGATATGCTTAATGAAACAAAGACTGAACACTGAAACAAAGCAGGCAAGAATTTAGCAGGAGGATTTTAATGGAAAGAAAATTTGAATGTTGTCAACATATAATATGTAGGACAGACCAAGAGTGGAATGGAGCTGGCAGAAAGGTGTGAGATAAATGTTGATTAAGGCTGCGGAGCCTTGCAGGACTCCGGCTGAGATAGGATTCCATGAAGAGGTTGAAGAAGCTATTGTAATTTGCTGAGTTTGATGGTGAAGCTAGGGCTGAACCAGAGATCCCAATATCAAACAAGAGAGAGAGAAGAATGTCGTGAAAGAGAGTGTCGAATGTAGCCGAGATATCAAGGAGTATTAGCACACATGAGGAACCAGAATCAAGCCCTGTGTGCAGAGTATCAGTTGCAGAGAGAAGACATGCTTCTGTGCTATGCTGTTTCCTAAATCCAAACTGAATTACTCTCAAAATGCTGAGATAACTGCTTCATGACAACTGATTCAATTATATTTTATTGCTAGATAGAGGAAGAGAAGATATAGGGCAAAAGTTAGAAAAGTCTGAGGGGTGAGCATTGGGCTTTTTAAAAATGGGCCTAACTCATGCTCACGCCAATGAAGAGGGAAAGTTACCCAGGGAAAGACAGAGTTTGACAGTTTTGGTCAAGAGATTAGCAATTTCATTACGAGCTATTTTAAGTAGGGTAGCATAGCAGGGCTTAAGAGAACAAGTGGCTATTCCCTCTTAGGGAATAGCCACTGCTATTAATTGCATCAGTAGCATGGGATCTTCTTAGTGTTTGGGTAATTGCCAGGTTCTTGTGGCCTGGATTGGCCACTGTTGGAAACAGGATGCTGGGCTTGATGGACCCTTGGTCTGACCCAGCATGGCAATTTCTTATGTTTCTTATGTTCTTAAGTAGACAAGCTCAGGCTATTCAGTCAGCAATATTTCAGGCTGAGATTCAAAATTCAAATTCATTCTAACACTGTACAGCAATAGGATGAACACTTGAAGGTGAATTTTACAAGCCCGGGGTGCTCATTAATCAGGGGATGCGCGAATAAGTTGGGCTCGCGCAAGCCAAGCAGATTGTAAAAGCCGGTGAGATGTGCGCGCAAATGCCTCAGCGTGCACATCTCGAAAATTTTCCAAAAGGGGCGGGTCATGAACCTGAGATGGGCGCGTGAATACTTCTGCGATCCAGCATGCACCGAGAGGCTCCCTGCTGCATAACCTTTCTTCTGCTATGGAGGACGTGTAAGTTCAAAATAAAGATACATAGGCAGATCTGGAGGTTTTAAGGGTTGGGACTAACTGGGGGGAGTGAAGGCTGTTAAACTAGGGGGGTTTTGAGGACCTATCTCTTAACTAGGCATACTGGGGACGAACTAGGAAAACTGAGAATAGCGTCCATGCACACCCTTTTCAAAATCCCTCTATTTACATGGCAGAAGTGACCCATGTGTGCGCCCACTTAAAAACTTGGCACACGTACATGCAGCCAGGCTGCTTTATAACATGCATGCATAAACGTGCACAAGTTATAAAAGAGCTGCATCGCTGGGTGCTGGCAGACGCACACGCACACATGTGTGCCCACACGACTGAAAGTTACTGTCTTGGAGTAGTATGGTCAATTGAAGGAAAAGGTGCACATAGGTTGGCAATTTCAGAGTAAACATCAGCAGAAAAAGACCCAAGTGGTCTATCCAGTCTACCAAGCAAGGTTTTGTTTTTTTAAGAATATTAACTGGCTCCCTGTGAAGGTTACCCCATGCCTTCTGACAAGGGTAGTAACTGCTGCTCTGTGCAGTTATCCCCATACCTAGTGTTAAAGCCAATCTCTGCAGGTTACCCGCTCACCTTCTGTTAAAGGCAGTAACTGCTGCTTCATGCAGGTTCCCCCCATGCCTTCTGTTAAAGGTGGTAGTGCTGCCGCTCTGTGCAGGTTACCCCCATGTTTCTGTTAAGGGTAGTAACTGCCACTCTGTGCAGGTTACCCCCATGTTACTGTTAAGCGTAGTAACTACTGTTCTGTGCAGGTTCCCCAATGTTTCTTTTAAGGGTAGTAACTGCCTCTCCGTGCAGGTTATCCCCATGTTTCTGTTAAGGGCAGTAACTGCCGCTCCGTGCAGGTTACCCCCATGTTTCTGTTAAGGGTAGTAACTGCCGCTCCATGCAGGTTACCTCCATGTTTCTGTTAAGGGTAGTAACTGCCGCTCCATGCAGGTTACCCCCATGTTTCTGTTAAGGGCAGTAACTGCCACGCCATGGAGGTTACCCCCATGTTTCTGTTAAGGGTAGTAACTGCCGCTCCATGCAGGTTACCTCCATGTTTCTGTTAAGGGTAGTAACTGCCGCTCCATGCAGGTTACCCTATGCCTTCTGTTAAGGGTAGTAACTGCCGCTCCATGCAGGTTACCCTATGCCTTCTGTTAAGGGTAATAACTGCGGCTCCGTGCAGGTTACCTCCATGTTTCTGTTAAGGGTAGTAACTGCCGCTCTGTGCAGGTTACCTCCATATTTCTGTTAAGGGCAGTAACTGCCGCTCCATGCAGGTTACCCCATGCCTTCTGTTGAGAGTAGAACCTACCACACCATGCAGGTTACCCCCATGTTTTTATTGAGGGTAGTAACTGCCACTCCATGCTGGTTACCCCATGCCTTCTGTTGAGGGTAGTAACTGCCTCTCCATGCAAGTTACCTCCATGCCTTCTTTTAAGGGTAGTAACTGCCGCTCCGTGCAGGTTACCTCCATGCCTTCTGTTAAGGGTAGTAACTGACGCTCCATGCAGGTTACCCCATGCCTTCTGTTGAGGGTAGTAACTGCCACGCCATGCAGGTTACCCCCATGTTTCTGTTGAGGGTAGCAACTGCCACTCCATGCTGGTTACCCCCATGTTTCTGTTAAGGGCAGTAACTGCTGCTCCGTGCAGGTTACCCCCATGTTTCTGTTAAGGGCAGTAACTGCCGCTCCATGCAGGTTACCCCCATGTTTCTGTTAAGGGTAGTAACTGCCGCTCCGTGCAGGTTACCCCCATGTTTCTGTTAAGGATAGTAACTGCCGCTCCATGCAGGTTACCCCCATGTTTCTGTTAAGGGCAGTAACTGCCGCTCCGTGCAGGTTACCCCCATGTTTCTGTTAAGGGCAGTAACTGCCGCTCCGTGCAGGTTACCCCCATGTTTCTGTTAAGGGCAGTAACTGCCGCTCCGTGCAGGTTACCCCCATGTTTCTGTTAAGGGCAGTAACTGCCGCTCCGTGCAGGTTACCCCCATGTTTCTGTTAAGGGCAGTAACTGCCGCTCCGTGCAGGTTACCCCCATGTTTCTGTTAAGGGTAGTAACTGCCACTCCATGCTGGTTACCCCATGCCTTCTGTTGAGGGTAGTAACTGCCTCTCCATGCAAGTTACCTCCATGCCTTCTTTTAAGGGTAGTAACTGCCGCTCCGTGCAGGTTACCTCCATGCCTTCTGTTAAGGGTAGTAACTGACGCTCCATGCAGGTTACCCCATGCCTTCTGTTGAGGGTAGTAACTGCCACGCCATGCAGGTTACCCCCATGTTTCTGTTGAGGGTAGTAACTGCCACTCCATGCTGGTTACCCCCATGTTTCTGTTAAGGGCAGTAACTGCCGCTCCATGCAGGTTACCCCATGCCTTCTGTTGAGAGTAGAACCTACCACACCATGCAGGTTACCCCCATGTTTTTATTGAGGGTAGTAACTGCCACTCCATGCTGGTTACCCCATGCCTTCTGTTGAGGGTAGTAACTGCCTCTCCATGCAAGTTACCTCCATGCCTTCTTTTAAGGGTAGTAACTGCCGCTCCGTGCAGGTTACCTCCATGCCTTCTGTTAAGGGTAGTAACTGACGCTCCATGCAGGTTACCCCATGCCTTCTGTTGAGGGTAGTAACTGCCACGCCATGCAGGTTACCCCCATGTTTCTGTTGAGGGTAGTAACTGCCACTCCATGCTGGTTACCCCCATGTTTCTGTTAAGGGCAGTAACTGCTGCTCCGTGCAGGTTACCCCCATGTTTCTGTTAAGGGCAGTAACTGCCGCTCCATGCAGGTTACCCCCATGTTTCTGTTAAGGGTAGTAACTGCCGCTCCGTGCAGGTTACCCCCATGTTTCTGTTAAGGATAGTAACTGCCGCTCCATGCAGGTTACCCCCATGTTTCTGTTAAGGGCAGTAACTGCCGCTCCGTGCAGGTTACCCCCATGTTTCTGTTAAGGGCAGTAACTGCCGCTCCATGCAGGTTACCCCCATGTTTCTGTTGAGGGTAGTAACTGCCACTCCGTGCTGGTTACCCCCATGTTTCTGTTAAGGGCAGTAACTGCTGCTCCGTGCAGGTTACCCCCATGTTTCTGTTAAGGGCAGTAACTGCCGCTCCATGCAGGTTACCCCCATGTTTCTGTTAAGGGTAGTAACTGCCGCTCCGTGCAGGTTACCCCCATGTTTCTGTTAAGGATAGTAACTGCCGCTCCGTGCAGGTTACCCCCATGTTTCTGTTAAGGGCAGTAACTGCCGCTCCATGCAGGTTACCCCCATGTTTCTGTTAAGGGCAGTAACTGCCGCTCCGTGCAGGTTACCCCCATGTTTCTGTTAAGGGCAGTAACTGCCGCTCCGTGCAGGTTACCCCCATGTTTCTGTTAAGGGCAGTAACTGCCGCTCCGTGCAGGTTACCCCCATGTTTCTGTTAAGGGTAGTAACTGCCGCTCCGTGCAGGTTATCCCCATGTTTCTGTTAAGGGTAGTAACTGCCGCTCCGTGCAGGTTACCCCCATGTTTCTGTTAAGGGTAGTAACTGCCGCTCCGTGCAGGTGACCCCTATGCCTTCCATATCAGGTAATAACAGTCTGTGCATGTGATAAGGAGAGAAGTGAGGATGTATGAGAATATGGTTTGAAAGGGAAAGAAGTAATTGTGAGGGGGCATGTGGATGTGATGGAGAATGTGTGAGGGAGTGTATGTGAGTGTGTGTTTTTGGAGCAGTGAGAGTGAGTGTGTGTGTGTGTGAGAGTGAGAGGAGTGAGTGTGTGTGTGTGTGAGTATGAGAGGAGTGTGTGAGTGTGTGTGTGAGAGAGAGAGGAGTGTGTGAGTGAGAATGAACATGTATCTTTATGAGAGAGGGTGTGAGAATGAACATGTGAGTATGTCAGAGTGTGTGAATGCGAGACGAGAACGTCTGTGTACATACTGACCTTTCCTCCCCCATCACCTGTTAATCTAGGACAATCTCAAGGTAACTGGAAATCAATAGGCTCCCAGGTATGAATCTTTCTGCAGGATGCAGTGAAATGGAAAATGTAGATCATATTCACGTCTTGTTAATAACCACATGACTCGTATTTACATTAAGTACTCACAGAGAGTGGAGATGCGAATGTTAATGGAACTGCCTGTAATGAAAGGGAAGTTTGTCTCCTGCAGCTGTGTGCTTTGGAGAAAGGACCTGGCAGAGGGCTAAGTCATCACAGGGCTTCTAGGGTTGGTCGCCTCAGGGCTGGAAGGCCTGAAGAGCAGGCTGTCTCAGACATGAAGGGTAGGCGGCCTCTCTCTTCATTTTAGAAAACCTGGAAGTTTACATTTGTACAGGGAAAGGATAAACACAGCATAGCACTCCATATTTGTAAACGTTAACTCTCCTCCAGGAGAGGAGCGCATTTCTCTCTGGCAGGCCGGCTGCGCAATCTCCTGCTGGGCATTAGATTCCATGTCTCTCTTTACAAATACCCCAAAATGTGCACCCATATGTATTGAACACATGGAAACACAGCTCTGTAACACCACATGTTCAGATATCAACCCTGCAACTTTCATATACATACTTTTAAAAAATTAATTACTGGATCCATTCAACTCCTGTTCCCAGGAGATGGTTGAGCCTGTAAGAGAGATCAGAGAGTATTAGCGCTGGGATTTGCAAGAGCACACAGTGGAAATTATATGGTAATATGAGAAGGCAGTTTACAGGGGAAGGTGATAGTCCAGTCCAGTTATTTTGTAGCATGGGAAGCCATCCAGCACTGGCCTCCCATGAACAAGGGGAGAGGCATCAGCAGGGGAAGAGTGAGAAAGGACACCAGCAAGGCCGGATGGAAAGAGACCTCAGAAAGAATGGGAGGAGAAGGGATGAGGAGCGGCCTTAGATGGGAGGGGGGACTGCAACAGCAGGGAAGCAGGAAATAGATCTCAGCACACCTACTGTTATAAGGGTTTTACCCCACTGCATGCATAGGTTTCCAGGTTTGTACACGTTTCTTTCAGGCAGCTTCCTATACAGATGTTAGCCAGATAGACTTTGGTGTCTCCACTTCCTAATTCTGGCAGAGAGCAGTAGGGGATGGACTTTCTTATTAGGATCTGCCAGATACTTCTAGGTGACCCAGACTGGTGACTGTCAAGATGTTAGGCTCAATGCATCATTGATCTGTCTTAGCATGGCACCTCAAAAAATAGAAGACAAGCACAGAACTACATTTCCCAGCATGCAATTGGTAAAAGCAGGACTGGCTCAGTCTATCCCTTATGACTTGGAATTGTTGGCAAACCCTGCTCAGCAAGACTAGATCACCTCAGGCTGACATTTTGTACCTTGAGCTTTAGACAGTAAAAACATATTTCCTTTAACTGGCTTTTGATCCTGAATCACAGTAACAAGTGTCTGATATGTGATGTGCAGCCTTTTGATGCTATTTTACATCTGCCCATTAGATTCCTCTTGGTGGTCTTGTTTTGAATTTTGTTTTACGTTTTTTTCATTTTATGGAAGATTAATTGGTGGTAGTACAATGATTAGCTAAAGGACACCAGCAATATGGTGGCGATTCCTTTCTGCATAATTGCAGTGTTATGATAAGAGTATTAGCGCTCCATTATTGACAGTAAAGTTCATGCATATAAAGAAATAAAAAATCCATGTTAAGGAATATTTAGGGTTGTTCACCACTTGTGCATTTGGTATATAATTTTCAGTGGTGTAGTATGGTGCCCTTGATTTATTTACCGTTGGTTTCCTCGAGGAACATCTATTTCCCAACAAAACTGTTGCAAATGCTCCAGCAGAAATGAATGAAACCCGCCGTATAACCCAAAGACTCATACTAAGCACTCTTTAATGGTTCCGAAGAATAGAAAGTGGCAGCAAATCAAATATAACAGGGCTTTGTCAGTCACTAATATTATCCCCAGGTATTTTTCCAGCAATGGGCATTAGGAGAGGTTTTTAAAAATGTAGATTCCTCCCTTAGCCATAACCCCACCTTTTTGAGCGAAAGACTTCAGTGGAGTATAAAGTCCCCTAGAGCATGCTCAGTGATTCAGTGGGAAGGCAACTGGAGAGTGGGTAAGGAGTGGATATGGAGATTCCCTCAGGATCTCCCCAGGATGCCAAGGCAATTCAAGCATTCAAGCAAGAGTTTTGAGGGAAGAGATTTTTTTTTAGAAGGTTTTTTAAAGAGACCCGAGCACTGATAGAGGGCAGGACATACCCCTGGTATCCCAAAGGACTGGATCAAAGATCTTTTTGTCCAGGCGATCAGTTAACAGGATGGTGAAGAGATTTTGCAGTTGGATTACAGTTTAATAATTTTTGACCCAGTTGAGTTTCTAGTGCTGTTTTTTTACTTCTTTTGGAACCCAGTTTACTATCATTGTGCTTGGGAATATTTTTCCGTCTGACCAGTTTTATCCTGGAGCTACACTCTAGTTATCTCTCCCTCACTGGTGAGGATATATTTTCTACGGATGAAGGTGCAAGAAACAGGAGAGAGGTGAGAAGATCTAGAATAGACAAGGAAACCATCTGTTTTCTTTTGGTGATCTTCTGTATGCTGGTTTTGATTATTGTGATTTGGCTTGGATCCTTTACTTTGATTTGCAGTAAATAAATAAAGACTATGAGATAGATTTTAAAAGCGGCCACATACGTGCATATGCAGGCCACGCATGAGCAACGTGAATTTTAAGAAGCTGCAAATTACATACCCATGCACACGTCAAGAGCAAGAGGCGGGGGATGGGCATTCCTGGGCAGGGCCGAGACTTACACGCGTAACTCCAAATTTTAAAAATGCTGATCATGGTGCAATTCCGCTTGTTATCCGCCTAATTTTACTGCTGGTCCTGATCTCCAGTTTGAGGGCTTTCAGCACAGCGTGAAGGTTTAGGAACATGTGGAGGGCTTACAGGATGAAGAACCAGAGGGGTCTTGAAGACCTCAGTATCAACAGGACAAACTGGTGGACTAATTGGAAAAAACTGTTTTTTTCCTTGTGTGAGTATGTTTTAAAGTCTGCCTTGCATACGCACATAAAAGTCGCTAAAGCCCCAGCAGAAATACACATGGGACATTTACGGGAGCTGCCTCTTAAGATTACGCATGTACATACGTACGGCAGGGGAATTTTAAATGATATGCATGTACTTGTGCGCATGATATAAAATTGTAGGGTATCTCTGCTCGCACGCTGATAAGCGCATTAATGGGCACATTCGCGTCCCTTTTAAAATTTAAATCAAAAAGGACAAAACAGGAGCAGGAGAACTCCAACCTGCCTCCTCAAAAGTGAACTAATAAATCCATACCCTCTAGATGTTTCCTTTCGTTTATAGTAATAAGGAGCATTCAACACTGCAGCCCACAACTAAAGATACTTCTCTTTTATCTACACATTTGGTAAATTCCTTCTCGTAGAAACCCAGTGGGGTTCTTTACATCTCTTGAGAATTGTAGAAGGGCCACTAATTTAGCAAAAAAGGCTTCATTTGTTGATAAGATCAAGTCTGTATTAAGTCCTCTGCACAAACTTTGATTTTACCCCAAACAGTTAAGAACCTTGAGGGAAGTGTGGACAATGAGACATTAGCCAACTATTTTTATAGGGGTAGATTTTCAAAGGGTTGTGCGTGTAAGATACGCGCGCAACCCCCGAAAACCTCCCCCTGCGCGCACCGAGCCTATCTTGCATACACTCAACAGCGAGCACAAGCCTCGGGACGCGCGTAAGTCCCGGGGCTTGAAAAAATGGGCGTTCTGGGGGGGGCAGATTTTATAAATCTGCGCCCGCGCGTACTTTTGTTCACGTGCCAGGTGCAAACAAGAGTACGTGGGATTTTAATAGATACGCGTGAAGCCGCGCTTATCCATTAAAATCCGGGGTCGGCGCGCGCCAGGCTGCCCAAAATCGGCAGCCTGCCACCCCCCCCTGCATTTTCCCCTCCCTTCCCCTACCTACCCCCCCCCCCCGGCCCTATCTAAACCCCCCCCTACCTTTGTTGTACAAGTTACGCCTGCCCGAAGCAGGCGTAACTTGCCCGGCGCGGGATTCCCAGATCCTGGAGCCATTTCGGAGGCCTCGGCCACGCCCCCAAAATGCCCCTGGGCTGGAACCACGCCCGCGGCCCCGCCCCCAAATGACGTGTCGCTGCGACACGCGCCCCCCCCCCAGGAAAGCCCTGGGACTTACGCACGTCCCGGGGCTTGCGCGTGCCGCCGAGCCTACTCAATATAGGCTCTGCGTGCGCAGGGGGTACTTCGGCCAGGTTTTTGGGGGGGGTACACACGTATCTTACGCGCGTACCCCTTTGAAAATCTGGCCCCGGGGGTGGGGCCGTGGGCGGGGCGCCGGCCCGGGGGCGTTCCGGGGGCGTTCCGGGGGCGGGACCGAGGCCTCTGGAACAGCCACTGGGCCAGGGGATGGAGAGCCGGCGCACGCAGTTTACGCCTGCCCGGAGGCAGGCATAACTTCTTCAATAAAGGTCGGGGGGGGGTTGGTTAGGGCTGGGGGGCGAGTTACATAGGGGAAGGGAGGGGAAGGTGTTGGGGGGGAAGGAAGGAAAGTCCGAGGGAACGGAAGCTGGCTGCTCGGCTCGGCGCGCGCAGGTTGCACAATTGTGCACCCCCCTGCGCGTGCTGACCCTGGATTTTATAATATGAGCGCGGTAGCGCGCGCATGTTATAAAATCGGACGTAGATTTGTTCGGGCTGGGTTGCGCGAACAAATCTACGCCCACGCGCATGTTATAAAATCTGGCCCATAGTCTTTAGGCCAGTTGTTGATTGCACTGACTTTTTTTCTGGAGGGTCTGTAGGTGGCTATTGGAATGATTTTCAGTCTATGTATGTTTCTCAGGTAGATGATCTTCTGTCAGCTATTAAAGGGTCTGGATGGGCTATAGATCCTTGTCCTGCAAGCTTGATTAAGACTTCTAAGAATTCCCTAGTAGAGGTGCTTACAACAATTATTAATAAATCTTTTAATGAAAGTTATATATCTCAGGTTTTCAACAGGCCATAATGCGTCCTATTCATAAAAAGCTTCCTTTGGATCCTGCAGAGCTTGCTAACTTTCATACAATATCAAATCTCCCTTTTGTGAGTAAGTTGCCTGAACAGGCAATTCTTGTGCAGTTACAGGACATTTTGGAGAGCGTGTGATTTTGGATCAATTTCAGTCTTTCTACAGAGAGCATACCACCAAGACCTTATTGGTTTTGGCATTCGACTCCTTGAGGATGCTCATTTTGATATTTTTGGGCATTTCATCAGCATTTGTGTAGCTGGTCCTCCCGTGTAGGTATTCAACCTCAACCAAGATTGCTTTGGGTTCAGGTTTATCTTTTGGGGCCCCTGATGCAGTCAATCACTATCACAGTCTCAATTTTGCACAAACTCAAAAATGTCCAAGAGGTGATAAATTGTCCAGAATAGGAGCAAAGAAGCCAAAACCAACAAAAGAAGTAGAAAACAAGAACCAACCCAATGTCCATCCATTCATTTCTTGCACAATATAGAAAGAAAACAAACAATTGGCATCCAAAATGGTGTTCAAAACAAAGGAGTATCTTTGGGACTTCTGGAGATGTGGAGCTCTTGAGAAGATGCAGGAAGAGAGTTCCGCAGGGGCCTATTCTATTTTTGACTCAAACTAGATTTCCTCGGTCATCCTACTTAACACTTGCTTGCACTTGTTATAAGGATGATTTTTGGTGTAATCTTGCTTGATTATAGTTGGTATGTTGATTGAAAGAGGAAGCAAAGTCATCTGATTCAGCCATTGCGGCAGAGCAGGCGCTTGCAGATTTGAAAGAGGACCTAGTGAAAGATATCTCATGGATTGTTTCTGCTACCCTGGAGGACAGGATTTCAAAGCTGCAATCACCTTTGGAAGAAATTAAAGACGGCATGGAGAAACACACAAAAAGTCTTGGATTTGGAGCATGGAATGGGATCACAGGATAGTGCAGCTGACCAATTCTCAGTGCAGCTGATTGAACTTAAGGGAGCGAACACAATCCTGCAAGATTGTATTGAAGACCAAGAGAACAGAGCAAGAAGAAATAATCAATGAATTATAGGTTTACCAGAGAGTATTAAGGATGTGGAACTTAGGCAGGTGCTTCAGGTAGGGCTCCTGAAATGCATGGCCTCTGACTAGTGAGTGAGCCAGTGGTACATCCAACCTTGGCCCAGGCCGGTCATAGCTAAAATTCTCACCCTTCTTAATATTTGCAGGCCTATTGGAATGTGAAGGACACAAGTTTCTTTTGTTTAATGATTATTTGCAGGTTACTGAGGTTCGCAGGTTGCTCTCACCCTTTTGTACTGACTCGCACTCTAAAGGAGTGAAGATTCCTTTCAGTTTCCTGCCAAGGTCAGAGTCTTTTACAACAATAAAACTAATTTTCTTCAGACTAAAGAACAGGCTGGGCAGTTTCTGGATTCTTTGTAATGTAGTGAGGAGAACCTGGCTCGATTGTCCTGAAAGATCTTGCTTTGCTATTCACATGGTAAAATTCGAGGACTTTGGAACCGCTTTATGTGGGTGAGGACTTTCATTTTTATTTTTGCATGAGGATTTGGTGAAGGTAGCTTTACTACAAATGTTAGAATGCACCTTCTTATTGTTCTAATGACTCCCATGGTGAGGAACCGCGGGGAGCGTGGATCTCGTTTTGCAAGAAAACTACTCGAGTGCCTCATGCAAGCCTCTTGGCTTTGTTTCTTCCCTCGCTGCAGAATGCCTTTGCCTAACTTGAGAAGCTGGAAATGCAAGCTTCTACTTATTTTATTTAAAGACTAGTCACTGGTTTGATGTATTTATTGATTTGCTTGTTTATTATGAGAGCTTTAATATTACTATCTGTGCTAAACTCTATTGCCATGATGTTTGTGGTAGGATTATGAATATTTGACTTTTCATTAAAGATTTAATCGCCTTATCTGCAATTTTTGTGGGTTTTTTCTTCGGAGGCCTATAAACCTTTATTTTCCCTCGTATACCATGATGGCCCTGTTTGTTTAGCATGGCAGAAAATTACTGTTTTTCTTACTTAGTTATGTACACATAAGCTAATATTTGGAAAAATGTGCTGTGATGGGAATTCTCTGAATGCTGGGATTCTCATATCTGTATTCTAGTATTATTAATAATATTGTGAAACTCCAGTTGATTACCCTGATGTACATTTTTTGTGTGACTTTCTTAGAGGGTAGTCTTTATTTTTGGGGAATCCAATTTGTTTTAACTGCACTACTGACGGACTTCTTAAGTTTGCACGTTTTTATATTTTATTGCTATATGTATAATAGTGGTAATGGCCATTGGGCTATATTTGGCCTCTGCAGGGTGATTCTTCAGAGAAGAATGAAGAGGTAGGAATGAAGACGCAGTCCTTTCCAGCCAGCGATGGGGACAAGTTTTTCGTGCTTTCTATGCTATTATCTTTTGTGTGTTAATATCCTGATGTGCGTATGGTGTATGAATGATTGGTCAGTGACAATGAGGTTACATACTTTCTGAAATAAGTACTTTGAAGATTAGAACCTTTACCATAGCTCATCATGCCCCTGATCCATTACTCTGACAACAGGTGCACTACAATCCAGGACATTTAAATGGTGGCTTCACTCTTCTCTCTGTTATGATAGTGACTTTCATGCATATCTTAAAATTAGATGGAAAATTTATATTGAACTGAGCAAGTGAGCAGATATTTCACCAGCGGTCCTACAAGATGATACAATTTCTTATATCTCTAATAAAGCTAGAGTTATGGACGTGGAAATAATAAAGCTGCTTGCAAAACTGAGAACTGTAAAAGCTACTCATATTAGGTATATGCATTCCAGATGGTGTTGCGGGACCGGGCTGTACCCCGACCCGGCCCGTACGAGTTCATCTTCAGCCTCCCAGGCCCGTTCCGCGGCCTGCTGCGGCGTCTCCACTGCGAGGGAGACGCCGTCGATTCCCCGTTGCTGGCCCTGCCCCCTAGGTGCGCGCGCGCACAGGGGCTCTCCTCTTAAAGGGGCCAGCGCGGGAAAACTAAGGACAGCTCCAGGATGACATCAGATGCTGCAGGGTATATTACCCTGCAGCTGGGATAGATCCTTGCCTTGCAACGAGGTTCTCAGGAGTTCCTGACTTGCTAGTTGCTGTCTGCTTCTGTCTTCGACCCGGCTTGCTCCTGACTCTGTCTCCTGCCTCCGCCCCTTGGTTCTGGTTTCGACGTCCGACTTCTGGCTTCTGACCCGGCTCCGTCCCCGACTTCGTCTTCGGCTGCTGTTCCTGGCTTGGTACTGTCTCTGACCTCTGGCTCCGACCCGGCTCCGTCCACGACTCCGTCTTCTGCCTCATCCTTGGCTTGGTTTCTCCTCCAACTCCCGGCTTCCTACTCAGCTGTCTTCCTGGTCTTCGCTGGCCCAGAAGATTCACCTAAGTCCCAGCGGCCGGGCCCCTACGGGCGCCTCCTGGGGGGGCTCCGGCTTCCAGGGTGAATCTCCAAAAGTCCCAGCGGCCGGACTCCTACGGGCTCCTCCTGGGGGAGTACCGGCTTCCAGGGTGAAGACTCGTCAGTCACCGGGGCCCAACGTCGTCCGTCCTTTCAGCCTTCGCCAAGTCCTTGGTCGCATAGGACTCCACCGTTTCTCAGTGTCGAAGCCTTCTCTGAGCCCTCCAAGCCGCCTCCCGGTTGGGACGCTTGCCGTGGTTCTCCACAGCGCACCATCTTTTGTCCCAACCGGCCCAAGGGTCCACAACCATAACAGATGGATAGTATTAAAAAGAATATAACCAACTTCTGTATCAAAGAGAAGTACAACTGATTCTAAATTTTCGAAAACATCTTTTTAAATTTGGCAACAAAGTGAGTAAACTATTAGCAAGATTGGTCAGAAGAGCTAAACTTACACAATATATTTTGACTGTGGGTGATGAACCGGGTGCTATACATACTTCAACTGAGAAAATAACTCAGATTTTTGTTAAATACTATAAGCAACTCTACTCAGCAAGAACGGTGTCAGAAACAGATTTTAACAATTTTTTTACATGAATAACTTTGTCACAAGTATCCACTTGCTTGAAAAGCCCATTTCATTAATGGAGATGGTTTCATAGTTAATGGTCTCTGCCTGACAAAAACACCCGGGTTAGATGGCCTAGGCTCAAAATTTTAGAAGAGGATGTGTTTGACTCTTTATTGCATTTTCCAATAATTGTCTGTCTAAAAGAAACTTCCCTACCAAGGCAAATCAAACGTTGATAATGATATTTCCAAAAAAAAAGGAAAGATTTGTCATACCCAGATTTTTTTCGGCCTATTTCCTTAATTAATGTCGATATTTAAATTTTAGCCTCCATATATAGACTTATTTTGGTCGTGCCTCCCTTAGTGGCATCAGATCAAACTAGTTTTGTAAAAGGTAGACAAGGGGTGGTTAATGATGGAAATGAAAATAAATGGGGTGATCTATGTTAACTTTAGGTATAAGTCTTCTGCATGGTGGTAACCTGCACAGAGCAGTAGTTATTACCCTTAACAGAAAACATGAGGGTAACCTGCACAACACAGCAGTTCTGCCTGTGGTAACTTAGGGGCTGATGCAATATTTTGGAGCAGAGAGTGGGCGCTGAGCAGTCAGCACCCACTTTCTTATCACTCCCTCAGGTCCCCCCCCTGGGGGCGCCATGCAATATTTAAATTAGGGGGCCGCATTAGCAAGGAGGCACTAGGGGCTTGCTAAGGAAAATCGGTGCTCCGCCGGTTAGGAAAACTGACGCCGAGTTTATCGGCATCGATTTCCCTAAACACCGCACAGCCAGGGGTTCAGGAAACAGATTCTTCTCAATATCGCAACGATATTAAGTAGGAGGCAGTACAGAAAAGCAGTTTTTTCTGTTTTTCTGTACTGGTTTAAGGAACGCTCAGCTATTAATGCCTGCTCCAGGCAAGCATTAATTTCTGATTGCTAAATGTGCATGTGCGTCCTAGACGCACATTTTTTTTTTTTGCATAGGGAGTGAATTACTAATAGCCTCATTCACATGCATTTGCATGTGATGAGCGCTATTAGATTCACTCTGTGTTGGATACGCATTGTAGAGGCGCTAATCCCCTTATTGCGTAAGCAGATTAGTTAGTGCCTCTACAACCCGCGTCCAATTGCGGGTTAACTGTGCGCTCAGCCCCTTAGTGACTTAGAAAACAGCCAGAAGAAATAAGGAGGCAGACTCTGGCTTTCTTTTATGTGTAATTTATTTATAGTGATAGAAAAGTCAAACAAACAAATGCAGCTCATCTTAAGTTCAAGTAGCACATAGATATCACACATACGGGCCGATACAGTAAAAACGCCCACTCTCCCGGTGCGCGCACAGGCCACTCTCCTGTGCGCACGATTCTCTATTTAAATGAGGCCCGGTGGTAAAAACAGGCAAAAGGAGGCGCTAGTGTCCCTAGCGCCTTCCTTAGCGCCTCCTTTTGGCCCGGAGGGGCGGCTGTCAGCGGGTTTGACAGCCGACGCTCAATTTTGCCAGCGTCGGTTCTCGAGCCCGCTGACAGCCACGGGCTCGGAAACCGGATGCGGGCAAAATTGAGCGTCCGGTTTTCGACCCAACAGCCGAGGGCCGACTTCAAATTTTTTTTTCTTTTTTTCTTTTACTTTTTTTACCCTTTGGGACCTCCGACTTAATATCGCCATGATATTAAGTCGGAGGGTGCAGAGAAAAGCAGGTTTTACTGCTTTTCTGTGCACTTTCCCGGTGGCCGAAGAAATTAGCGCCTACCTTTGGCCATCAACATGCATTTGCATGTTGCGGGCACTATTAGGTTTGGGGGATTGAATGCGAGTTTTCGGCCCCTTACTGAAAAAGGAGTAACACTAGCGCGTCGAAAACGCGCGTCCAATGGTGGGTTAACAGTGCGCTCAGTCGGAGCGCACTGTACTGTATTGGCCCGATAGTAGGTCCTTGCATAGAATGGGTTCCTGTCTGCTCCCTGAGGTCTCTCTAACCCTCTAGGTCCTGCCTTCTTATGCTAGACTGAAGGGATTATCCCTGGGCCCAGAATCCCTTGCTGGGTTGGGACTTAAGGAGGACTGAACCAGATAGCTGTGGCTGGTCCCTTAAGGTGGTCTGAAGGAGTTTCCTGTAGACTTCCTAACACTGCCCTTAATAGTAGGCATGGGGGTAACCTGCATGAAGCAAAAATCACTACCACCTGTAACAGAAGGCATGGGGATAACCTACACTGAGCGGTAGTTACTATCAAAAAGCAACTTGCTGGGCAGACTGGATAGACCGTTTGGATTTTATCTGCTGCCATTTTCTGTCTTACTATGTTACTATGTTAATGTGTGTAAATTGGTTGAGGCACTATGGTCAGGGGATCCCAGAAATACACAAGGATTAGTTGTTAGCCTAGATGCAGAAAAGGCTTTTGACCGGGTTCAATGGGTTTACATGTTTATGGTATTAAGGAAATATGGCCTATCAGATTCTTTTCTTAATTGGGTACTCCTCTTACAAAATAATCATCAAGCAAGAATGATCATTAATGGGCATGTCTCTAGTGCTTTTAATTGAAAGTGGCACTCACATATACTCAACAAGACTGTCCATTATCTCATTTATTGTATCTCTTAATCATAGAAACTCTAGTGCTTAAAAATAAAATGACTTCAGATATTAAGGGATATATTCTTAGCAAGTGTGAATAGAAAATCTGTTTATTTGCCGATGGCATGCTGTTGATTTTATAAAATCCTACTATAGCAGTCTCACATACCTTGGCTTTATATGCAGAATTTAGAGCTTTCACAGGCCTAAAAATCAGTCTTAGTAAGTCAGAAGCTATGCTGCTACTATTGTAAAAAACACAGTGGGTCAATTACTTTCCTTTCCATATATTTAGGAGAGTTTATTCTGTGTGATAAATCCCTGTTATATAAGTTCAATGTTGGCAAGGTAATCAATGATATCCAAGACCAGCATCTTGCTTGGCTTGAACTACCTATCGCTTTATTTGGTAGATGTGGTTTATTCAAACTTACTCTGCTGCCAAAGCTTTTATATAAACTCCAAATGCTTCTTTGCTTGTTAAAAGCAATGATGTTATTAGATTACGATCTATGGTAATTCAATGTATTTGGAGAGGTAAGAATTCTAATATTGGTTACTCTAATTTGATAACAGCCAAAACCTATGGAGGGTTGAACATGCCGGATTTTCATTTCTATAATTTCTTATGCCAGATCAATATTGTTGGGAATGGCAACTGGACAACTATAACTTTGATATTCCATATTTAATGGAATTGTTGACTATTCCATTCTTTTTATTCATAGATTTCATATTTATTTATTTATTGATTGATTGATTTATATTCCATCATTCTGAAATTACAATCAAGGTGGTTTACAATAAAACAATAAAATCAATCATATTAAGAACAATAAAATGTCATCTTCACAAATAAAATTCATAAAATACATATTCTCACATCGAAATATTTCAACAACTCAGCTTTATTATTCATTCTCTCTTTCAGCATATGCTATTCTGCATAGCCATGTTTTTAGATCTTTTCTGAAAAGTTTATTATCTTTCTGAATGCGTAAATTTTCTGGCATTGTATTCAGCAGTTGAAAGTGCCCTTTCTCATATTTCTCTTAAGTGTGCCGAATGCAAAGATGAAACTTGAAGTAAGCCCTTATTAGTGGATCTCAGATTTATGGATGGAACATACATCTTACATACCATCAATACCTTAATATCAGTACAGATAAAATTTCATGTTCTTTTTAATCCTATTTTGCTGGCTTGGAAGTATTTATGTGTAACCAGAGGTTAAAATGTGAAAATAAGGGGGTAAAGATATTTTTTACTAACCTGAGTCTTGGGGCTGAAAGAAAGCATTGCTGGGATGTGGCATGCTTCTCTTACTGAGAGAAATGAGATTTATAGCATCCTTATGCTATAAATATAGCAGAAATAGCACCCACAATAAAAAAAAAAAAAAATGGGTGTGGTTAGGCTAACTTCCTATCTTCCACATCACATCACAGAGGCAATTACTGTTAAGCGTGCTACACAGTCAACATGGATTTACTTATGGGAAGTCTTGCCTAACAAAACTGCTTCATTTTTTTGAAGGGGTTAATAAACATGTGGCTAAAGGTGAACCAGTAGATGTAGTGTATTTGGTTTTTCAGAAGGGGTTTGACAAAGTCCCTCATGAGAGGCTTCTAAGAAAACGAAAAAGTCATGCGATAGGTGGCGATGTCCTTTCGTGGATTACAAACTGGCTAAAAGACAGGAAACAGAGAGCAAGAATAAATAGACAATTTTCTCAGTGGAAGGGAGCGGGCAATGGAGTGCCTCAGGGGTCTGTATTGGGACCCGTGCTTTTCAATATATTTATAAATGATCTGGAAAGAAATACGACAAGTGAGGTAATAAAATTTGCAGATGATACAAAATTGTTCAGAGTAGTTAAATCACAAGCAGATTGTGATAAATTGCAGGAAGACCTTGTGAGACTGGAAAATTGGGCATCCAAATGGCAGATGAAATTTAATGTAGATAAGTGCAAGGTGATGCACATAGGGAAAAATAACCCATGCTATAGTTACAAAATGTTAGGTTCCAAAATCGACTACTGTAATTTCATTTTGCAAGGACTCCTGGCCTCCACTGTAAAACCTCTCCAGTTACTCCAAAACGCAACGGCGAGAATTTTGACAAACACCAATCGAAGAGCGCATATCTCTCCCATTCTAAAGAATCTACATTGGCTCCCAGTACAATTCAAGATTCTTCATAAATCTCTTACATTAATCCACAAATATATTCACCATCAGACCCCCCTCGATCTGCGATACCCCCTCAAACTGCACTCAACATCTAGACCTTTAAGGGACGCCTACAAGGGATCCCTACATGTACCTTCTATCAAAGCTATACAACACTCAAATATCAGAGACCGGTCATTCTCCATCACAGGTCCCTCCATCTGGAACGCCATGCCTCCGGACCTCAGGCAGGAATCATGTCTACTAACTTTTAAAAAGAAATTAAAGACATGGCTGTTCTGCCGAGCCTTCTCCGACACCAGCCCAACAGCCTGACTTATAACTGTTCTAGCAAATATACATTTAAACAAGCGCTAAACCATGTATATAAATTTTTAAGAGAACGTCTACAAATTATCATGAGGACTGCTCCTTGTCTCCCTCGCATACTCCAATGTATATTATAACCGTTCGTCCCCCTTCTTATTTCCTCCTCCAAGTTACACATCCTTGTTATAATGTAACTTTATTCTCCTTCAAATTGTCTTTACTGTTTGGTTGGTTATAGTTTCTACTTGTTCGATGTAAACCGAGCTGATTTGATTTGTATCAAGAAATTCGGTATATAAAAGCCTTTATTAATAATAATAATAATAATAATAATAATATTAGGAGCTACCACCCAAGAAAGAGATCTAGGTGTCATAGTGGATAACACATTGAAATCGTCGGCTCAGTGTGCTGCGGCAGTCAAAAAAGCAAACAGAATGTTGGGAATTATTAGAAAGGGAACGGTGAATAAAACGGAAAATGTCGTAATGCCTCTGTATCGCTCCATGGTGAGACCGCACCTTGAATACTGTGTACAATTCTGGTCACCGCATCTCAAAAAAGATATAATTGCGATGGAGAAGGTACAGAGAAGGGCGACCAAAATGATAAAGGGAATGGAACAGCTCCCCTATGAGGAAAGACTAAAGAGGTTAGAACTTTTCAGCTTGGAGAAGAGACTGCTGAGGGGGGATATGATTGAGGTGTTTAAAATCATGAGAGGACTAGAATGGGTAGATGTGAATCAGTTATTTACTCTTTTGGATAATAGAAAGACTAGGAGGCACTCCATGAAGTTAGCATTTAAAACTAATCGGAGAAAGTTCTTTTTCACTCAATGAACAATTAAACTCTGGAATTTGTTGCCAGAGGATGTGGTTAGTGCAGTTAGTGTAGCTGTGTTTAAAAAAGGATTGGATAAGTTCTTGGAGGAGAAGTCCATTACCTGCTATTAATTAAGTTGAATTAGAAAATAGCCACTGCTATTACTAGCAACAGTAGCATGGAATAGACTTAGTTTTTGGGTACTTGCCAGGTTCTTATGGCCTGGATTGGCCACTGTTGGAAACAGGATGCTGGGCTTGATGGACCCTTGGTTTGACCCATTATAGTCATGTTCATATGTTCTTATGTTATCGTGTCTCACATCATTATACACGGCGCCCGATGATTTATGAGTGGTGTGGGGGGGGGGGGGGTTTGTATATATATCCTGGCTTCCTGCAGCTGCCTCTTTGAGGGTGTGTTTAGGCATTGGTTAGAGGAGAGGAGGTGAGTTGGTGGTTTAGTTAGTTGGTTGGCGTAGGATAGTTCCTCTTTGGAACTCACTCCCGCCGGACCTCCGCCAAGAACCCTGCCCTCTGGTTTTCAAAAAGAAACTGAAAACATGGCTTTTCAGCCAGGCCTTTGCTGAGAGATAATCTTCGCATTTAGGCTTCCCAGGTTTATGTCCAACCATAGACCAGATTTGTGACTCTAAACCCTACCATCTACACCGTCACTCCATACAGCCCCAGATCTCTGATCCTTTCCTGCTGCACCAGGTTGATGCTCTCCGATCATGAGACCTTCTTCCTCCAAGGCAGTATCCCCCAACAAGTAAACTTGCCATAAACATAATAGGTTAGGAGGACAGGCTAGGTTAGAAAAGGTGTTTTTTTGGGCCCAGGAAGGTGTGGTAAGTGTGTCTGATAAAAGACTTCATTTTATAGCATACAATAATAGCCATGATAATAGCCTCAATCCATGATAATTGCCGTGTACACTTGATCAAAGGTTTTTTTCCCCTGTACTGCAAAAAAAAAGGTGTAGTTATTTCTGACATTAAATCCCGTGTTAATGTGCATTAATCGGTCGCGGAATGCGATAGGAGACCCTATTTTGCATTTACTCCTCCCACTTGCATACTCAAATAAAAATTTGCATGCAAGCTTGTATTGCGATATTTATTACATCTGCCATTTAAAAGGAATATTTGTGTCAGTTTCAGATTTGAGATAAGTGACATTTTACTTGCACAAAAAATATTTTTAAAAAGTGATGGAGTTTATGGATAGATACGACAGGTCCGATCATTATATATAAAGCAACGAAGGTGTAAATATGCCGGTAGTGCTTAATATGATAGTCCTTTATGCTGAATATCATTATATATAAGTACGGTGTTTGTTTGTCTTTCACAATTGTTTCTTGTGGCAGTTATTTGATCACAAGAAGTGCAGAGCCATGCATCTGGGGTGTGGTAATCCAAAAGAGCTGTATGTAATGGGGGGTGAATGGCTGTTGTGCATGGAGCAAGAGAGAGACCTTGGGGTGATAGTGTCTAGCGATCTGAAGACGGTGAAGAAATGTGACAAGGCGATAGCTAAAGCTCGGCTGTATAGAGAGAGGAATAACCAGTAAGAAAAAGGAGGTGATAATCCCTTTGTACAGGGCCTTGGTGAGGCTTCACCTGGAGTACTGTGTTCAGTTCTAGAGACCGTATCTCAAAAGAAATAGAGATAGGATGGAGGCAGTCCAGAGAAGGAAGACCAAAATGGTGGGTGGTCTCCATCAAAAAACTTATGAGGAGAGGTTGAAGGACCTAAACATGTACATCCTTGAGGAGAGGAGATGCAGGGGAGATGTGATACAGACCTTCAGATAGCTGAAAGGTTTTAGTGATATACAATCAACAAGAAACCTTTTCCGATGGAAAGAAATCAGTAGAACTAAGGATCATGAAATAAAACTCCAGGGAGGACGACTCAGAATCAAGGTCAGGAAATATTTTTTCACAGAGAGGGTGGTGGATGCCTGGAATGCCCTTCTGGAGGAGGTGGTGAAGACAAAAACAGTAAAAGATTTCAAAGTGGCATGGGATAAACAATGTGGATCCTTAAAGGCCAGAGAATGGGAATGATAAAAAGAGTGCATGGGGGTAACTTGCTGGGGTGGTGGTTACTACCAGTAAGCCTGATACTTTTGATGCAACCCCAACATTGCTCTCTGCTTCAGTGGCTTCAATGGCAAAAGATAATGGGGAATTGGACTCAAGCAACTCTGTCTTTGATGGGCTGGGAAACTGATAAGTATGGGGGTGACTTGTATGGAGCAGTAGATACTACTATAAGCTTGCTGGGCAGACTGGATGGGCCATTTGGTCCTTTTCTGCCGTCATTTCTATGTTTCTATGATGGAACCCCAAACTCAGTGAGAGGATGAAGAATCAGCGCACCCTAACACCAGTGTGTCACACTCATATTACTCAAATTACACTGACACTTCAGCCACCATCAAGTCTTGCTGGACCAACAGCTATTTATACCTTCAGAGAGTTTTAAAGAAACTCACACACAGATAAGGCAACAGAGAGAGTGAGAGAGAGAGAAAGAAGGAGATTAAAGAAACAAAGTCAAACAGTGACAGAAAAAGTAAAGGGGCACGCAGGAGAAAGAGGAACACAATTAATGACTAACGTACACTTCCCAGAGAAGTCTCCTAGCAATCTTTTCATTCATCAGCTGTAACAGCATCTGAAGAAGAGTTTACACAACGAATCAGCTTCTTTAAGCAACTATTGATTTAAAGTTCCATCTTTAACAGTCCAGTGCCTTCCCCCTCAGGGGCAGAACCCAGACTGCAAAAGAAAATTACCCATTTTAAGGGAGACTCGGTGAGAAGAAGAACTTCCCTTTCTGCCTTCCCCTTCTTGCTTCTCTTCATAGGATGAGCTCCCCCTGGTAACATCTGAAACCCCATTTTCATTATCGCACCTCAGCCACTGTAGCGGAAGGGGGGGGGTCACTATTTTACACCAAAAGGGCGGGGGCTTAGTTATGTAAATGGCGGGGGGTCCTCCATTTATTATACAATTTCTCACACTGGTGAGAAATCCAGATTTTATTTCAGGGCCACAAAGTGCGGGATTGTAGATATCCCATGGTTTATTGTAAAGGTTTTCTAAACAAATAAGAACACAATATCAATTACCATCTAAACCTTTTTTTGGCATATTTACAATTTGACATTACATTGCAGCTTTAATATCTCAGTTTGCATCTTATCTTCTTGGAACAAGCTTCGGCTACTGAGCTGCTCTTCAGACTTAGGCTCTCTGTTGGTAAAGTTCTGGAAAGAAAATATTGGAATGCAAGTCCCTTCGGATGATATGGCACTTTATCTTGATTTAACTTTAAAAATGACAATTGATTCTAAATATCAAGAACCTTCATTTAACTTGTTATACCGAGGCTACATAGATCATATTAGCGTGTTTAAGATTGGTAAAGTAGCTTCAGATTCCTGAGTTGAATGTCATATTGAGAGAGGTACCTTGATTCATAAGTTTGTTTTATGTGTACAGCTTTCTGGGAAGTAATTTTGAATAATAGGAAACATAACTGGTATGAAACCTCCTTACTGTGAAATTTACTCAAAGGCTTATACCAAAGGATTATGTTACAGCCTAGGAAGCTATTTATCTTGTATTATCACAGTCGATTAAAGAAACAATGGAAGTAGTAGGCAATTCATGTAATAGGATTTGACATATTCTTGGTAATATATCACTTACTCTAATATTGGTGTGAATGTTGGATGAATATGAGTTGTTTGTTGTTAGCTATTTGGTTGCTCTTTTCTGTATTACCATTTAGTCTAGTATGATTGTTGTGATCATAACTTTGATATGCAGGGTAATGTTTTATTTTGCTTATTCTCTATATTGCATTATTGATAAATGATAATGAAAAAAAAGGGAGTACCCTTGGACCTTAAGGAGTTAGGTCTGGCTTGGAAAGAAGGAAGGGTAACTCATTGTCTCTTTTGAGAAATTGATTTTTGTCTCTTTTTGGACTTTGCTTTGGAAAACGTTTTGTCCATCCTTCCTTCACTTTTCATTGTTCTTGGATTATTTTGCTTGATCCAGTAACTAAATTCCCCAGGGCCCAAGGAACTAAGTCACTGTTAGGAAGCAAGGAGCTTTCAGGAGTCTCCACTCAGAGAGATCCAATGACCCATCAAAGATCAACGTGAGGAATAGATCCCCATTGCATTCCTGAGAGGAGGAGAGGAGATCTGTGGCACCTATCCAGTGTTAACCACTGCATTCCAACAGGACTAAGGAGTAGTCATCTGAAACAAGGTACCACAAGTGGGACGGTATAGTTTGCCATCTAAATTTTGAGAAGAATGCTATTCTGCCAATTCTGAGAAGGAGCTCCAAACCTACTCCTGTGATTGGAAAGGGGTTGTGAACACAGAAGAGTAAAGTACAACAGTAGTAAAGAGTCACAGATTTATTGGAACTGAATTATGTAATGGATTTCATGGAACAAAGAATGGCATATTGTCAATCCCTTCATTTGTGCATTAACTATCAGTAAAGCGTGATTATTACTGAGAGCCTTAAAGACTTGTAAACAGTGCTCATGGCCCTGGAGATCAGTCTTCCCCTTCCTCCCCTCCACCCAGAAGGAAAACAGAGGGATATAAGGACAGTATAGGAAGTTTGGATATTTTAAGCCCTTGGAAATGAGGGTGGCCGGTGGACTTCTTAGTGAGGACCTGATTCCCTGTCAGATAAAGACCGAGACCGAGACCTCCTCCACTTCTATTTTATTTATTGTTATTTGCTCTCTCCCTACTTCCTTGTAAATATGTTCTCTGCTACTATATTGTACTATATTGTATATTATTACTGTACCTTTATCACCAATTTATTTACGCAGTTCATCCCGTTTTTTTAATCTACCTCCTTCCCGTTGTTGATATGTTGTTGATATGTTGAAATGCAGTTCTTTGTAAAGCCAATTCGCTATAATTCATGTTACTTGTAAACTGATATGATGTTCCCAACGAATGTCGGTCTAGAAAAACTTTAAATAAATAAATAAATAAATAAATAAATATATAACTATTGTAAGACGGTAACTTACAAACCGGAGCGCAGGAGAACATCGGTGCATGTGCGTCAATGCGTGCCCAGGGATGTGGCCATTTTATAAGTTGCACACTGATATGCGAGCGTGTTATAAAATAGCCTAGCCGCACGTACAGGTGTGCCTAATGTAAGATGGCACATGCATGGGCACGCAAATCCCACTTTTACCACATAAGTTGGGGGATTTTAAATGGGGCATGCCCATGCCATTGCCAGTTTCACCAGTTCTTCCACCACTGCAGCCAGTTAAGAGCTAGATCCTCCAAACCCCTCCCCCCAGTTTAATAACCTTCACTCCCCTCAGTTATGATTAGTTTATTTTTTTTAAACTTACAACTTTTCCATAACAGAAGTAAACTTACGTGAGCGTGTGCCCAGGTGCATAAATATTTGCACACACATTTCTCGGTCCCACTTAGGAAAAAGTAGAGGTATCACCTCTACCCCTCTCAAACTCCGCCCAGGCCACTCCCCTTTTTGAATAGAAGCAAGATAAGCCTGCAGTGGGAGATAATGCACATGGGCGGTGACCCCAGCTTGTTCGCACATCCCTTAATTAATGCCAGGCTTTTAAAATTCACCTTTAAATGCAGAAGGGCCATTTTTCAGGAGGAAATCTCTGAGGAAAGCCAAGGAATCAGATACTTATTTGACAAAGGCACCTTCTTCAATGGGGCAATTGAATCCAAAATAACCTCCAACGATTTATATATATATAGAATCCACCCATGATGAAACAGAAATATTATCCATAGTATTACCCTGTTTGATCCAACAAGGTTCAAACTGATTAATGTCAATCAGTCCCCTCCGAGCAACATAGAACAATTCTTTAAGGATAAGAATGGATTGAGAATTTGATGACAGTTCAAAACCATTCAGAATTCATATCATGACCCCTTGTCCTTGAATTTCTTCTTCATGGATATTGGATCCTGCTAAATATTTGCTGTTTCTATCATATCTCCTCTTGCCCTTCTCTCTTTCGAGCATATTTTGAGTCCTTTAAACCTGTGTAGGATTTGTATTGCAGGCCCTGTACCATTTTAGCAGCCATTTTCTGAATTGCTTCCATCCTTTCCATCTCTGTACAAAGGTGCATAAGAACATAAGAACATAAGAACATGCCATTCTGGGTCAGACCAAGGGTCCATCAAGCCCAGCATCCTGTTTCCAACAGTGGCCAATCCAGGCCATAAGAACCTGGCAAGTACCCAAAAACTAAGTCTATTCCATGTAACCATTGCTAATGGCAGTGGCTATTCTCTAAGTGAACTTAAATGCATCCTCCAGAACTGAACGTGGTACCCAAGATGGGGATCTCACTAGGGACCTCCCTTTTATTTATTTTATTTATTTATTTAAATTTCTTATATACCGGCATTCGCGATGGGAGTCGCATCATGCCGGTTTACAAATAACAAGGTGTGACAACAGAATAAATACTTAATAACTTAAAAACATTAACATGTGATAGAAGAATAAGGTAGCAGTTACAATAAAACAGGGATAAAATGCAACTTGGAATGAAGAGAAGGCAAAAGAGAGATTAACACTGAGATAACAAAAGAATGACCAAGGTAAATAAAACCAAGGTAAATAAACCTGCCTCATTAAAAAAAAAAAAAAAAAAAAAAGAGAGAACATTATTGAGTTGTCAAAGGTTGTTGATTACCCTGACGGGAGTTCTTAGTTGCTTGAGTTGAGAGTGGGTTCAGTTGGTGTCTGGAAAGGCTTTCAAGAATAGCCAGGTTTTAAGTCTTTTTCTGAAAGTGGGGAGGCAAGGTTCCTGTCTCAGTTCTGGTGGGATAGAATTCCACAAGGTAGGTCCTGCTGTAGAGAAAGCCCTGTCTCTGAGAGTCCTATGGTTAAAGGTTTTTGCAGGAGGCACCTGTAATGAGTCTCTGTAGGACTCTCTGATAGGTCTGATGGAGGTATGTTTTTTAAATGGGATTTGGAGGTTAAGCGGAGAGAGTTGATGGAATGCTTTGTAGATGGTAGTAATGGATTTATATAAGATTCTATAGTGCACTGGCAGCCAATGTAAGTCTTTGAGAATCGGAGATATGTGGTCTCTTCTTCTTGTGTTTGTCAAAATTCTGGCCGCCGTGTTCTGAACCATCTGAAGAGGTTTAGTATGAGAAGACGGGAGACCTAATAGAATAGAATTGCAATAATCTAACTTAGAGAAGATTATTGATTGCAAAACTGTTCTGTAATCGTGGAAATGGAAAAGTGGTTTGATTCTTTTTAAGACGTGTAATTTATAAAAGCAGTCCTTCGTGGTTTGATTAATAAAAGATTTTAGATTTAGCCGCTTGTCGATAATGGCTCCTAGGTCTCTTACATGTGAAGTTTGAAAGCCGGTTGGTGGATTTGAGGTGAGGATACTGTTTTCAGGGGAAATTATGAGGACTTCGGTTTTAGCGGAATTTAAGATTAGATTTAGGCTGGAGAGGAGGTTGTCAATATTTTGAAGACAGTTTTCCCAGATTTTGATAGTTTTTGTAAGGGATTCTTTGATAGGGATGACAATCTGGATGTCATCTGCGTATAGAAAGTCCTTTAAACCTTTTCTACTGGTGATACCTCTACTTTTGCAATCTGTTGGCTTTCCCAGTTACTTCATTGCACACTGACTGGTAATCTTGGGGCCATTCAAGTTGAAATCATGTAAGTTCCTTTCCTATTTCGTAATTGCCAGTTTTTGCCCTCCAAACTGGTAACTGTGTAATAGGTTTTGGATTGTACACTTTTTTGCACTGAAGCTCACTTTCCAGACCCTTGAACATTCTTCAAGTTTTTTAAGTCATCTCTCATTTGTTTCACCCCTCCCAGTGAATCTGATCTACAGATTTTGGCGTCATCTGCAGACATGGATATTTTTGTCTCAAGCCCTTCCACAATGTCACTAGTAAACAAATTTAGGAAAAAGCTAAAGACCTGGCTCTTTAAGCAGGCATTCCCAGCATAGGTCTTCCAGTCCCTCCTTTCGATCCCTCCACCATGTTATTATTATTATGTCAACTATTTTATGTTATCATTATGTTAACTACGATTATGTTATTATTACTCTACACTACTTTAGATAATTTTATATTTCATATTATTTGCGTCCATTGAACCATCTACTCGTTATGCCTTTTGCCTTGTTAATCCCCCTTCTTGTTGTTACTGCTCCCCTCCCCCCCTGTTCGCTGTATTTCTCTTAGTTCCTTGTAAACCGATATGATGTACCCACGAATGTCGGTATAAAAAAGTTGTTAAATAAATAAATAAAATAAATAAAGATACTAAAAAATGACGACCCAGCACTACACCCTGAGGTATTCCACCGGCAGGGCCAATGCTTCCATTAGGCAAACTAAGCAGTGGACTAGAGCAGTGGTCCCCAACCCTGTCCTGGGGGCCAGTCGGGTTTTCAGGATATCCACAATGAATATGCATGAGAGAAGATTTGCATGCACTGCCTCCATAACATGCACATTTTCTCTCATGCATATTCATTGTGGATATCCTGAAAATCCAACTGGCCAGTGGGCCCCCAGGACAGGGTTGGGGACCACTGGACTAGAGCACCAAACCTTCAGGGACGCAGTATCCCATCAGCCACTGGCCTCATCCCATCAGTGGAGGAAAAAAAAGAGAGGCCCAGGGACATCAGCAGAGCTGGCAGATGAAGAAGGAGTGGTCCAGGACTGCCAGTGGCAGAAGCCTAGCCTTAGGAGGGAAAAGAGAGGGATTTTAATGCTTTGGAGGGGTGGAGAAAGAGAGAGATCAGGATACCCAGCAGGTGGTGGGTAGAGAGAGAGATAATATGTATATATCGAGGGGTGGGGCTGTAGAGAGTGTATAGAGCAGGTGGTGGGATAGAGAAAGCATGAAGGTGTTGAGTGGGTGGGGAAGAGAGAGAGAGAAGATGCTGAGCAATTGGCAGGGTAGAAAGACAGAGAGAGGGTGCTGGGCAGATGATGGTGGGGTGGAGAGAGGATGCTGGCAGAACAGAAGAGGACAAAAAGGTTTGGATGATGCTGATATGCGAGGCATAGAGGGAGAGAGAGTGAATCCTGGGCACTAGTAGCAGGGGGTAACAATGTGGATGCTAGATAAAAGTGAGCCAATGCCACCAAAGAAGGGAGCACCATGCTGGAGCTACCACCCTTGGGGGGTAGGGGCAGGAAGGCGAGGGGAGGAGAGTTCACCAGCCCTGTGAATTGGTCACTGCCTTTACCAGAGTGGACTGAATTGACCACCACTCTCTTGAGTTCTCCCAGTTGGCTACTTTCTGTCCTGCTCCCATACTGCTTAGTTTGCTCATCAGTCGGTCTTCTCTGTGAAACAGTGTCCCCGAGTCACATTTGCTGCTCCTCTTCAATCCATTACACTGATCACCTTAGCCATGTTTGACACAGTATGCTTCCACTTTCATAGAGTGGGACCACATCGGTTCTCCAGTTCTTAGAACTTGCCTGTCTGTGAGATAGTAATACCTTCTTAAGCTCTTTCATTCATAAATGCAGGAATATTCTGTAGATTTACTTCTTTAACCCTCATCTGTCAGATCCTAATGCATGGCTTTTACGAATGCGCCCACTGAACTGAGGATCACCATTGTGGAATGACACACACATGTAGGTGGCAGCTGGGACAAAGGCCCATCCTTGGCCATGTGGTGCACATAGGGTCTTCATCGGATGTCATACGAGGAGAGATTGAAGAATCTGAATATGTACACCCTGGAGGAAAGGAGGAGCAGGGGTGATATGATTCAGACCTTCAGATACTTGAAAAACTTTAACGATCCAAAGACAACGACAAACCTTTTCCGCCAGAAAAAAATCAGCAGAACCAGGGGTCACGAGCTGAGGCTCCAGGGAGGAAGACTAAGAACCAATGTCAGGAAGTATTTCTTCACGGAAAGAGTGGTGGATGCCTGGAATGCCCTTCCGGAGGAAGTGGTGAAGTCCAAAACTGTGAAGGACTTCAAAGGGGCGTGGGATAAACATTGTGGATCCATCAGGTCTAGAGGACGTGTATAAAGAGGAGGCAGCAAAACACTGCACGGAGTGGCAGTAGCCACAGAGGCATTCACGGAGCGGGATGCCAGTGGTTGGTGTTCCACCTTCAGGCAGCAAAACACTGCAGGGAGCGGCAGTAGCCACAGAGGCATTCACGGAGCGGGATGCCAGTGGCCAGTGGTTGGTGTTCCACCTTCATGGAGTGAAAGGATGGAGGGCTGCCATCTCCAAATTAAATTAAAAAAACAAAAAACAAACAAAACAAAAACATGGCTGGGTAAGAGTATGTAAAATTAACAGAGAGTTCATAGGCTATAGGTATTACCAATAATTAGGCTTATTCAATATTTGTTGATAGTTAATGTGGCTTTCAATGCATACTTCACTTTCAATGCATATCCAGCAGCATAGCTCTCTGCTTCAACGGCAGGGGAGAAGAAAAACTGATACTTCACGCATGTCCAGCATTGCTCTCTGCTTCAACGGCAGGGGAGAAGTAAAACTGATACTTCACGCATATCCAGCATAGCTCTCTGCTTCAACGGCAGGAGAGAAGAAAAACTGATACTTCACGCATATCCAGCATAGCTCTCTGCTTCAACGGCAGGGGATAGGAAAAGCTGGTGCCTCGCGCATATCCAGCGTGGCTCTCTGCTTCAACGGCAGGGGAGAAGAAAAACAACCAATAAGGAAAGGTGGAGGGTCTTCATCGGATGACATACGAGGAGAGATTGAAGAATCTAAATATGTACTCCCTGGAGGAAAGGAGGAGCAGGGGTGATATAATTCAGACTTTCAGATACTTGAAAAACTTTAATGATCCAAAGACAACGACAAACCTCAAAAAATCAGCAGAAATCAGAGGTCACGAGCTGAGGCTCCAGGGAGGAAGACTAAGAACCAATGGCAGGAAGTATTTCTTCACGGAAAGGGTGGTGGATGCTTGGAATGCCCTTCCGGAGGAAGTGGTAAAGTCCAAAACTGTGAAGGACTTCAAAGGGGCGTGGGATAAAACTGTGGATCCATCAAGTCTAGAGGGCGTGAATAAAGTGGAGGCAGCAAAACACTGCACGGAGCGGCAGTAGCCACAGAGGCATTCAAACACTGCACGGAGCGGCAGTAGCCACAGAGGCATTCACGGAGTGGGATGCCAGTGGCCAGTGGTTGGTGTTCCACCTTCAGGCAGCAAAACACTGCACGGAGCGGCAGTAGCCACAGAGGCATTCACGGAGTGGGATGCCAGTGGCCAGTGGTTGGTGTTCCACCTTCAGGCAGCAAAACACTGCACGGAGCGGCAGTAGCCACAGCGGCATTCAAACACTGCACGGAGCGGCAGTAGCCACAGAGGCATTCAAACACTGCACTGAGCGGCAGTAGCCACAGCGGCATTCAAACACTGCACGGAGCGGCAGTAGCCACAGAGGCATTCACGGAGTGGGATGCCAGTGGCCAGTGGTTGGTGTTCCACCTTCAGGCAGCAAAACACTGCACGGAGCGGCAGTAGCCACAGAGGCATTCAAACACTGCACGGAGCGGCAGTAGCCACAGAGGCATTCAAACACTGCACGGAGCGGCAGTAGCCACAGCGGCATTCAAACACTGCATTGAGCGGCAGTAGCCACAGAGGCATTCAAACACTGCACTGAGCGGCAGTAGCCACAGCGGCATTCAAACACTGCACGGAGCGGCAGTAGCCACAGAGGCATTCACGGAGTGGGATGCCAGTGGCCAGTAGTTATTGTTCCACCTTCACGGAGTGGAAGGATGGAGGGCTGCTATCTCCAAAAAAAAAATAAAAAAAACAAACGAAAAATAATAACAGGGGTGGGTAAGAGTATGGGGAAAGGGGGTGGCCTGCTTGTTACAGCAGTTGCTACCCCTAATTGAGCTGGATGTCACTTGGATGCAGATACAGAGCTGCTCTCTAAATTGGGTGGTGGGGTGGAGGGGAATTAGAGCTGGAGGGTACTGGAAGCCAATAGTAACAGGTGGGAGAGAGAAAAAGGGAAATAAAAATGGATAAAGTGCGTAGCTTGCTGGGCAGACTGGATGGGCCGTTTGGTCTTCTTCTGCCGTCATTTCTATGTTTCTATAGTACTTGGAGAGTCTAATCTGTAGCAGATTTATTCTCTTGGTTTTATTTAACAAAGAAGTTTACAGTGGATGTGGTGTTTCTTCTAGTTGGAGCTGGTTTTAGCATTCTCTACACTGCTGCACATCATGTTTGCATCTCAGCTGAGAAAGCTTCCTCCCTATCCTGGGTTTCTTCTCTCGTAAAAGAGACAGCTTGAGGTGGACGCCATTCCATTCCTTGGATTCCACCAGTGTTTACCTTGTCTCCCTGGTTATCTTCTCCCAGACTCCTCTGATATCTATTCATTAATCCTTTTAGCTCCAAATAAGGTTGACAGTGGGTGAGAATCAGGAACAGAGAAAGCGTTAAATCATTTTTTTTAATGTACTTTGTATACATCCCCCACTGAGCTTGTCCTAGGAAGAGTTAGTGCAGGACACTCATTCTGGGCAGAGTAGCTGAGTTCAATTTTCAACTTGGGAGGAAGTACTAATAGCATCATTTTTCCATCATTGGAGACATCCAGATAGAGGCAATGTAAACTGAACTAGCAAGCTCCTCCGTGGAAGCGGGTAAAGAGGGGACATGCTAGCACCTCTGGGTGTCACTGATCTATGATTCCGTGCTTTTGGGACCTGAGCTATATCAGATAATCAGATGTGGTCAACCTTCCATGTCCTCAGTGTGCCAGGGAGGCTGACTCCACTGGCCCTGGCAGAGCATCCTCTCCCCCTCTTACTATCACTAGATTCTTCCAACGAGGGGAACTTATATATATTGGACTCCATATTTATATTGTACATTTGTATATAATTAACCCCCTCTATCTCTCTTTATTTCTTACAATCCCAGTTCATTAGCCCTTGTTAATTGTAACTGCTTTTTTTCATCACGATTTATTATGTTTTTTGGTTGTATTCTTCGCACCCCTGTTTTCTGTAAACCGACATGATGTGAACGAGTTCATGAATGCCGGTATAAAAAAACCTTAAATAAATAAATAAAAATAAATAATAACAAAAGTAAACGACAGCAGCAAAAACCAAAATGGCCGCCCATTCTGCCCAACAAATCTTTAGGGCTGTAATTATCGATACATACAGGTTACCCTCTTGCCTTCCATTTAGAACTGTAACTGCTGTACTGTGCAGGTTCCCCCCTTATCTTCTGCTTAGCATTGTAAATGCTGCTCCATGCAGGTTACCCCCTCCCCTTCTGTTTAGGATTGAAACTGCCGCTCCGTGCATGTTACCCCCTCACCATCTGTCTAGGATTGTAATTCCTGCTCCCTGCAAGTTACCCCCTCACCATCTGTTTAGGGTTGTAACTGCCGCTCCATGCAGGTTACCCCTCATCTTCTGTTTACGATTGTAACTGCTGCTCCATGCAGGTTACCCCCTCACCTTCTGCTTAGGATTGTAACTGCTGCTTTGTGCAGGTTACCCCCTCACCTTATGTTTAGGATTGTAACTGCTGCTCTAGGCAGGTTACCCTCTTGCCTTTCATTTAGATCTGTAACTGCTGCTGCATGCAGGTTACCCCCTCATATTCTGTTTAGGGTTGTAACTGCTGCCCCATGCAGGTTACCCCCTTACCTTCTGTTTAGTGTTGAAACTGCCGCTCCATGTAGGTTACCCCCTCGCCTTCTGTTTAGGGTTGTAACTGTCGCTCCATGCAGGTTACCCCCTTACCATCTGTTTAGGATTGTAACTGCTGCTCTATGCAGGTTACCCCCTCGCCTTCTGTTTATGATTGTAACTGCCACTCCATGCAGGTTACCCCCTCGCCTTCTGTTTAGAATTGTAACTGCCATTTCATTCAGGTTATCCCTCACCATCTTTTTAGGATTGTATCTGCTGCTTCATGCAGGTTAGCCCCCATCTTCTGTTTAGGATTGTAACTGCTGCTCCATGCAGGTTACCCCCTCATATTCTGTTTAGGGTTGTAACTGCTGCTCCGTGCAGGTTACCCCCTCACCTTCTGTTTAGGATTATAACTGCCGCTCCATGCAGGTTACCCCCTCACCTTCTGTTTCGGATTGTAACTGCTGCTCCATGCAGGTTACCCCTTCGCCTACTGTTTATGGTTGTAACTGCTGCTCTATGCAGGTTACCCCCTCACCTTCTGTTTCGGATTGTAACTGCTGCTCCATGCAGGTTACCCCTTCGCCTACTGTTTATGGTTGTAACTGCTGCTCCATGCAGGTTACCCCCTCATATTCTGTTTAGGGTTGTAACTGCTGCTCCATGCAGGTTACCCCCTTGCCTTCTATTTAGGATTGTAACTAGTTTTTAGTTTATTAGATTTTATATACCGTCGTATCGGAATGTCCATCATGACGGTTTACAATAACAAGAAATAAAATACAAAAGATTGTCAATAAGACCACAATAGTAAAAAATACATAGTTCTAAAATTAAGATAGTTAAAATTAGCACAAGTTAACTAAAATGTAAAAGAAAGTTAATTAAAAGCAGTAAAAGTATAGACAACTTCTTAAAAACAATAAATTAAGGTCCTTAGTTAGAATCTGCATAAGCACAGCTAAAGAGCCATGTTTTAATTTTTTTATATCTGCTTGTAATCTAATTTCTGCTGCAGCATATTCCAGAGTTTGGGGTCTGCTATTGGTACTGCTCGCTCTCGCACCTGACTCAGGTGTGCTGACTTCACTGAGGGAATTGTTAGTAGACCCTTGTTTGCCGATCTGAGATTCTTTTGGGGAACATTTTATTTATTTTATTTATTTAGGATTTTTATATACCGGCAATCATGAAGACATATCTTGCTGGTTTACATAGAACAGGAGTGCATTATATACAAAAACTAGAACTGTGGTGACGGAAGGTACAGTTACATTTAACAAGGGAAGCCGAACTTGGAGAAGGAAGAGAAAGGAGAGAAGAGAAATAGTTAAACAATATACAAATTAAATATAGTGTACAAACTAATATACAAAATAGATGTTAAATACAAGAGAATGGTGTTTTTGGAGTCATTGGATTGTGTCATTGGGTTGTGTCCGGAAAAGCTTGCTTGAATAACCAAGTCTTGAGTTTTTTCCTAAAAGTTAGGAGGCAGGGCTCCTGTCTGAGGTCTGTGGGAATGGAATTCCACAGAAGAGGGCCAGCTGTGGAGGTGGCGCGATCTCTTATGGTAATGTGTCTGGTCGTTTTCACTGGGGGAACTTGGAGGGAGCCTCTGTAAGCATCTCTGGTAGGTCTGGTAGAATTATGTACTAGGAGGCTGTGTTTAACCATTCGGTTGTTCACCATAAATTATTTTATACATAATTCGGTCTGTTTTATATTGGGAACAATAGTTAACTGGGAGCCAATGTAATGAGAGACTGGAAAATTGGGCATCCAAATGGCAGATGAAATTTAATGTGGATAAGTGCAAGGTGATGCATATAGGGAAAAATAACCCTTGCTATAATTACACAATGTTGGGTTCCATATTAGGTGCTACAACCCAAGAAAGAGATCTAGGCGTCATAGTGGATAACACATTGAAATCGTCGGTTCAGTGTGCTGCGGCAGTCAAAAAAGCAAACAGAATGTTGGGAATTATTAGAAAGGGAATGGTGAATAAAACGGAAAATGTCATAATGCCTCTCTATCGCTCCATGGTGAGACCGCACCTTGAATACTGTGTACAGTTCTGGTCGCCGCATCTCAAAAAAGATATAATTGTGATGGAGAAGGTAAAGAGAAGGGCGACCAAAATGATAAGGGGAATGGAACAGCTCCCCTATGAGGAAAGACTAAAGAGGTTAGGACTTTTCAGCTTGGAGAAGAGACGACTGAGGGGGGATATGATAGAGGTGTTTAAAATCATGAGAGGTCTAGAACGGGTAGATGTGAATCGGTTATTTACTCTTTCGGATAATAGAAAGACTAGGGGGCACTCCATGAAGTTAGCATGGGGCACATTTAAAACTAATCGGAGAAAGTTCTTTTATACTCAACGCACAATTAAACTCTGGAATTTGTTGCCAGAGGATGTGGTTCGTGCAGTTAGTATAGCTGTGTTTAAAAAAGGATTGGATAAGTTCCTGGAGGAGAAGTCCATTACCTGCTATTAAGTTCACTTAGAGAATAGCCACTGCCATTAGCAATGGTAACACGGAATAGACTTAGTTTTTGGGTACTTGCCAGGTTCCTTTGGCCTGGATTGGCCACTGTTGGAAACAGGATGCTGGGCTTGATGGACCCTTGATCTGACCCAGTATGGCATTTTCTTATATTTTCTTATGATCGCTCTTTTTGCTTCCTGTCAAAATTCTAGCGGCTGCATTCTGTAATACCTGTAGAGATTGGATAGTGGAAAGTGGGAGTCCCAGTAGCAGTGCGTTACAGTAATCGATACTGGAAAAAAATTAGCGATTGCAGTACTGTTCTGAAGTTGTTTATTTCAAGTAATGGTTTTAACCTTTGTAGAGTAATGAGTTTATGGCAGCTTTCCCTCAGTTTGGTAGATATATATTTTTTAAAACTAAGGTCTATCTCTAAAGTTATACCAAGATCTCGCACAAAGACTGTCGGTTTTATCTTTATATTATTCTTGAAAACCAGAGGAGGAATTTCTTCATTTCTATATATTCACTCTAATAATATTACTTCAGTTTTTTCCATGTTTAAAGCTAATTTCATGTGTGAGAAGAGTTGCTTTAATGCCTTTAGATAAATTTCAATTATGTTAAAAGTCTTATCGAATGTATCTTCAATCGGGACAAGGAATTGGATGTCACCCGTGTAGATATCAAAATTCAAGCCTAGTCCTATGAGCAAATGGCATACTGGCAATAGATATACATTAAACAAGGTAGGAGATAGGGCAGACCCTTGTGGGATCCCTGTTTCGAGGGAGATCTTATCGGAGGTCACATTTTTCATCTTTACTTGGAAAGATCGATTACTGAGAAAGGACAAAAACCATTTAAGTACGGTGCTCCTAACTCCTATTTCACTCAATCGGCTACATAATATGCTGTGATCTACTGTGTCGAAGGCTGCGGATAAGTCTAAAAGTACCAGGAAATAACTTTGCCCGCTATCAAACACAGTGTCTACCAGTGCGATCAATAGTGTTTCAGTATTGAAATGCTTTCTGAAGCCAAACTGATTTGGAAATAGGATATTATTAGCTTCCAGGTAGTAAGAGAGTTAGTTTTGCAATCAACAACTCAGTGGCTAATGATATGAAGTCTGCGAAACAATGCGACAAGGTGATAGCAAAAGCCAGAAGAATGCTGGGATGCATAGAGAGAGGAATATCGAGTAAGAAAAGGGAAGTGATTATCCCCTTGTACAGGTCCTTGGTGAGGCCTCACCTGGAACATAAGAACATAAGAAATTGCCATGCTGGGTCAGACCAAGGGTCCATCAAGCCCAGCATCCTGTCTCCAACAGAGGCCAAACTAGGCCACAAGAACCTGGCAATTACCCAAACACCTAGAAGATCCCATGCTACTGATGCACTGATGCAATTAATAGCAGTGGCTATTCCCTAAGTAAACTTGATTAATAGCAGTTAATGGACTTCTCTTCCAAGAACTTATCCAAACCTTTTTTGAACCCAGCTATACTAACTGCACTAACCACATCCTCTGGCAACAAATTCCAGAGTACTGTGTTCAGTTCTGGAGACCGTATCTACAAAGAGACAAGGACAAGATGGAAGCGGTACAGAGAAGGGCGACCAGGAAGGTGGAGGGTCTTCATAGGATGACATACAAGGAGAGATTGAAGAATCTAAATATGTACTCCCTGGAGGAAAGGAGGAGCAGGGGTGATATGATTCAGACTTTCAGATACTTGAAAAACTTTAATGATCCATAGACAACGACAAACCTTTTCTGTCAGAAAAAAATCAGCAGAACCAGAGGGCACGAGCTGAGGCTCCAGGGAGGAAGACTAAGAACCAATGTCAGGAAGTATTTCTTCACGGAAAGGGTGGTGGATGCCTGGAATGCCCTTCCGGAGGAAGTGGTGAAGTCTAAAACTGTGAACGACTTCAAAGGGGCGTGGGATAAACACTGTGGATCCATCAAGTCTAGAGGGCGTGAATAAAGTGGAGACATTCAAACACTGCACGGAGCGGCAGTTGCCACTGAGGCATTCAAACACTGCACGGAGCGGCAGTAGCCACAGAGGCATTCACGGAGCGGGATGCCAGTGGCCAGTAGTTAGTGTTCCACCTTCACAGAGCGGAAGGATGGAGGGCTGCCATCTCCAAAAAAAAAATAAAAAAAACAAAAAATAATAACAGGGGTGGGTAAGAGTATGGGGTAAGGGTGTGGCCTGCTTGTTACAGCAGTTGCTACCCCTAATTGAGCTGGACGTTCACTTGGATGCAGATACGGCGCTGCTCTCTAAATTGGGTGGTGGGGTGGAGGGGAATTAGGGCTGGAGGGTACTGGAAGCCAATAGTAACAGGTGGGAGAGAGAAAAAGGGAAAAAATGGATAAAGTGCGTAGCTTGCTGGGCAGACTGGATGGGCCGTTTGGTCTTCTTCTGCCGACATTTCTATGTTTCTATGTAACAGTAGATTAGAGATAGGCCTATAGTTATTTAGGCGCATATGGTCAAGGTTTGTTTTTTTAGAATTGGTTTTATTGCACATTTAAGCACTTTGGGTACCTGCCCTTCAGCTAAGGATAGGTTAATTATTGAGGTGAGAGTCGGGGCAATGACATAGCAATAGTCTTGAGCAAGAAGATGGGGATGGCATCAATTGGGTGGCATGCTGGGTTTAAGTTTTTTATCAGGGGTTCAATCTCTAAAGGTGAGGTTGTTTCAAATGTACTCCAGGTATTCCCTTCTTTAGGTTTCATTTTTATTTCTTGATTTGATACCGGAGAGATACTAGAGATTAGGGTCTTAACTTTGTTTTTAAAGAAATAGGCTATTTCATTACATTTATCTTCGGGTAACGCACTAAACACTTGAGTTCTCGGCTTAGTTAGATTTTTTACAATAGTAAAAAGTGTTCTAGGATTGTGGCAAAATCTTTGAATTTTATTTTTGAAATATTGCTTTTTAGCAGCGTCTATGCTTTTTTTTATAAGCACAGTATGTCCCTAAAGCTTGTGATTTACTGCTCTTCAGTTTATCAATCAGGGCTACCACATCTTCTAGGTTCCCTGTGATTTGGTTCAGTCCATCTGAATCATTACCCATTAAAACCTTCTCCGGAATGGGAATCTCCCCAACATCCACTGAAGCAAAGAAATAATTTAATCTTTCCGCAATAGCCTTATCTTCTCCAAGTTGCCATCGACCCTGTTCCGTGTATTACGTTAAGCTCATTGTAAACCGATATGATGCATCTATGATTACCGGTATATAAAAGCTGTTAAATAAATAAGTGCCCGTTTAACCCCTCGATCATCTAATGGTCCAACTTGACTCCTTCATAGGCTTTCTGCTTTGGATATATTTTAAAAAGTTTTTACTGTGAGTTTTTGCCTCTGCAGCCAATTTCTTTTCAAATTCTCTCTTAGCCTGTCTTATCAATGTCTTACATTTAACTTGCCAACGTTTATGCATTATCCTATTTTCTTCTGTTGGATCCTTCTTCCAATTTTTGAATGAAGATCTTTTGGCTAAAATAGCTTCTTTCACCTCCCCTTTTAACCATGCCAGTAATCGTTTTGCCTTCCTTCCAGCTTTCTTAATGTGTGGAATCCATCTGGATTGCGCTTCTAGGATGGTATTTTTTTAACAATGACCACGCCTCTTGCACACTTTTTACCTTTGTAGCTGCTCCTTTCAGTTTTTTTCTAACTATTTTTCTCATTTTATCAAAGTTTCCCTTTTGAAAGTTTAGCACTAAAGCTGTGGATTTGCTTTCTTTCCCCCTTCCAGGACTGACCTGGAGTGAGCCTATCACATTAACCTGCGTAGGGTGGGGATGTTTTCAGTGTCCTCATTGCCAGCAGAGTCAGAAGGGAATGCCAATAGTAGCAGGGTGCAGCGTAGCAGGCCTATCAAGGCTTAGAGGGGTGCGGTCCTGTAAGTCAAGCAAGTGCCTGTCCCAGAGGAAGCCCCCACTGGAATTGTCTAAGAGGGGCCCAACATAGCTGTCACAGTTGTTCCAAGTGAAACCATGAATTCCTTAGGAGCTGAGCACGTTAACACCATAGAGTCTGCAGTGATGGAGGAAGGAGACAGATAATCGCTATGAGGATGAGCCACCCTGTGAAGGTTGCTAAACTCAGATAGGTTGTGAGAAGGATCTAGGCATCTGCCAATGTTCCCTCAAATTTTTGAAACATTGCGTCCTCATAAATTTTCATTCTGTGGAACTTTTGATAAGCCAAGATTACATTTTTACACTACAAGCAAGTATAATGCAAATAATATTGGGATTTCCTGAGCATGCTATGTTTTGCTGTGTGTCTGCCCATTTCTTCAGTATTAAGTCAAGGAGACTGATGCAGCTACTCTTCAGTTCATGGATCTGCAGGTTCCTGTTCACCTCAGAGGGGGGTGACTAGACTCTAAACCCACAACTATGACTCTTGCAAGTGGTACATGTGAGCACCAACGACATAGGAAAATGTGGGAGGGAGGTTCTGGAAGCCAAATTTAGGCTCTTAGGTAGAAAGCTTAAATCCAGAACCTCCAGGGTAGCTTTCTCTGAAATGCTCCCTGTTCCACGTGCAGGTCACCAGAGGCAGGCAGAGCTCCAGAGTCTCAATGCGTGGATGAGACGATGGTGCAAGGAAGAGGGATTCAGTTTTGTTAGGAACTGGGGAACCTTTTGGGGAAGAGGGAGTCTCTTCCGAAGGGATGGGCTCCACCTTAACCAGGGTGGAACCAGACTGCTGATGCTAACCTTTAAAAAGGAGATAGAGCAGCTTTTAAACTAGAACAAAGGGGAAAGCCGACAGTCACTCAGCAGCGCATGGTTCGGAGAGATGTATCTTTAAAGGATACTAATGATGCATTAGAATTAGGGCATCCCGACAGTGAGGTTCCAATAATAAGAAAAGTAGTCCAAGTGCCTGTAACTAAAAACTCACCTGAGCTAAAAAATTCTAACTTATCCCTATCAATTAAAAAGCAGAATGAAAATACAAACAAAAAACTCATTTTGAAATGTTTGTATGCTAATGCCAGAAGTCTAAGAAGTAAGATGGGAGAATTAGAATGTATAGCAGTAAATGATGATATAGACTTAACTGGCATCTCAGAGACATGGTGGAAGGAGGATAACCAATGGGACAGTGCTATACCAGGGTACAAATTATATCGCAATGACAGAGAGGAGCACCCGGGAGGAGGTGTGGCGCTTTATGTCAGGGATGGTATAGAATCCAACAGGATAAAGATCCTGCATGAGACTCTATGGGTAGAAATCCCTTGTGTGTCGGGGAAGACTATAGTGATAGGGGTATACTACCGTCCACCTGGCCAAGATGGTGAGACGGACAGTGAAATGCTAAGAGAAATTAGGGAAGCTAACCAAATTGGTAGTGCAGTAATAATGGGAGATTTCAATTACCCCAATACTGACAGGGTAAATGTATCATCAGGACACGCTAGAGAGATAAAGTTCCTGGATGGAATAAATGATAGCTTTATGGAGCAATTGGTTCAGGAACCAACGGGAGAGGGAGCAATTTTAGACCTAATTCCCAGTGGAGCACAGGATTTGGTGGAAGAAGTAATGGTGGTGGGGTCACTTGGCAAATGTGAGAGCTTGTGTGTGTGTGTGTGTGTGTGTTTGAGTGTATGTGTGTGTGTGGGACAGTGAAGAAGGTGCTTGTGTATGTGTGGATGGGAGAGCATGTTCTGGAAACCCTTATATCATGTGTTTAGTATACACAAATTGGAAGCCTATGTGTACTTATAGCCAGACAGAGGAGAGATGATTCACTAAGGTATAATCCAGTTAGTATACTGGGTTTTATATCATTTGTTCAGCATACACATTATAGAAGCCTGTGTGTACTTTTAGCCAGATAGAGAGGGCTGATTCACTAAAAGGTTTGATCCAATTAGTGTACCAGGTGTTATATCATGTTTTTAGTATACACATTATGGACATTTGTGTGTACTTTTAGCCTGATAAAGAGGGCTTATTCACTGAAAGGTATAATCCAGTTAGTATATCGGGTGTTATATCATGTGTTTACCATGCATATTATGGAATTAATTATATCATGTGTTTAGTATACACGTTATGGGAACCTGTGTGACTTTTAGCCAGATAGAGGAGGGCTGATTCACTGAAAGGGATAATTCATGGTATTATATCATGTGTTTAGTATATACAATATGGAAGCCTGTATGTACTTTTAACCAGATAGAGGAGGACTGATTTACTAAAGAGCATAATCCATTTAGTAAATCAGTTGTTATATCATGTGTTTAATATACAAATTATTGAAGCCATTATATCATATGTTTAATATACATGTTCTGGAAGCCCTTATATAATGTGTTTAGTATACACATTATTGAAGCCTATGTGTACTTTTAACTAGATAGAGGAGAATTGATTTAATAAAGAGCATAATCCATTTAGTAAACCAGGCGTTATATCATGTGTTTAATATACACGTTACAGAATCCAATGTGTACTTTTAGCCAGATAGAGGATGGCTGATTTACTGCAGGGCATTAGATCATGTGTTTGCTGTACATGTTATAGAAGCCGTTATATCATGAGATCGATATTCAAAGCTGGCTGGATATGTACCTTACGGCTCGATCCAGTAAGGCCGCGGTAAAAACAGTGAGGTAGTGTCAGGCGCACCCTTCCTCCCCGCACGCACAGTTCTCTTCACTAACTCCCCGATACTCTCCTCTAATCGCATGCAAATGCATGCCGTGGCTTTAAAGCGGTAGGGAAGGGTTATGGCCGCGTAACCCATTTTACTGTATAGGCGCTTAATACAGCGCCTATACAGTAACCAGGGTGCGCTGGTACCTGTCATTTCAAATGACATTTGAAATGACAGGCACCAGGAAGTGTAAAAATCAAAATTTTTAAATACCTGTCGGAGGGCCGCGTGGGACCAGGCGGCCGGCGGGATCCGGGGGGCCGATGGTCGCGTGTTAAATCTAGGCCGCGGGCGGGTGGGCGCCTGTTCCGGGCAGCGGGGGGTGGACGCGCGTTAGTTTCAGACGGCCGCGTGGGTCCAGGCGGCTGGCGGCGGCGGGAGCCGGGTGGTCGCGTGTTAAATCTAGGCCGCGGGCGGGTGGGTGCTGGTTCCGGGCGGCGGCGGCAGCGGGGGGACACGCGTTAGTTCGAGACGGCCGGCGGGCGGTGGGTGGTCGCGTGTTAAATCTAGGCCGGGTCCGCACAGGCGCACATTCACTGCCGGTGGGGGCTGCCTCTCCCGGCAGCCCCCACCGGCAGTGAATGAATGAATGCGCGCCTGTGCGACCCCTGCGATTCGGTGCTCAAGGCAGTCACATGCTGTGACGTCACGCCTTGAGCACCGAATTGCAGGGGTCGCAGAGGCGCGCATTCATTCATTCATCCAGGCGGAGGAGCCGGTGGCGAAAGCAGCCGGCTCCTCCGCCTGGATGAATGAATTCATTCACTGCCGGTGGGGGTTGCCTCTCCCGGCAGCCCCCACCGGCAGTGAATGAATGAATGCGCGCCTGTGCGACCCCTGCGATTCAGCGCTCAAGGCAGTCACATGCCGTGACGTCACGCCTTGAGCACCGAATTGCAGGGGTCGCAGAGGCGCGCATTCATTCATCCAGGCGGAGGAGCCGGTGGCGAAAGCAGCCGGCTCCTCCGCCTGGATGAATGAATTCATTCACTGCCGGTGGGGGCTGCCTCTCCCGGCAGCCCCCACCGGCAGTGAATGAATGAATGCGCGCCTGTGCGACCCCTGCGATTCGGCGCTCAAGGCAGTCACATGCTGTGACGTCACGCCTTGAGCGCCGAATTGCAGGGGTCGCACAGGCGCGCATTCATTCATTCATCCAGGCGGAGGAGCCGGCTGCTTTCGCCACCGGCTCCGCCGCCCGGAACAGGCGCCCACCCGCCCGCGGCCTAGATTTAACACGCGAAGACGTGACGTCACACCCCGTGACGCCAAACGTCGTGACGTCACGTCTTCAGCGGCCAATTGCACGATTTTCCCGTGCAGGCGGCCATCTTTACTTTGCCACCTACCTGCCTGCGCGATCGAACATGCTGCCGCTGCTGGCTCCCCGGATCTCGCTGCCACCCCCGGCCCCCGCTGCTGCCTACCCGCCGCTCCCGGATCCTGCTGCCGCCCCCCCCCCGCCCCCCCCCCCCCCCGCTGCCGCTGCCCCGGACCCCCCGGACCCCGCTGCTGCCTACCCGCCGCTCCCGGATCCTGCTGCCGCCCCCCCCCCCCGCTGCCGACCCGCCCGTGCGATTTTGGCGCTCATCCAGGCAGGGGAGGGAGGGAGAAGGGAGAAGGGACTACCGGATGCCGCTGATGGCTGCCCGCCGCCCACCGGCCGCCTGGACCCACGGCCCTCCGACAGGTATTTAAAATTGTTTTATTTTTTTATATAACACACAGGTTTTTTGTTTTTTACACTTTTTACACTTACCATAGCAGGCCCGAGCCTTGCTACTTTTTCGTTTGTTTTTTTTTGCCCTGGTCCCGTCCGGTCTCCTGCAGCCCCGTCCGGTCCGGACGGGGCTGCAGGAGACCGGACGGGACCAGGGCGGGTAAGCAATGTTTTTACCCTACACTACACTACACTAACTCCTACTAGGGGGAGGCGGTAAACTAGCAGGTTAAGGCCGCGGCAGAACAGCGGGTTACGGAGGAGATAATATCAGCGCCCGTTACAGTATCGCAGGGGAATAGCTAATTCCTTCATTATACAGCTTTTTCGTTCATTTACATGCTGGGTGCGGAAAGGGTTATGCGTCTGTTTTCAGAAGCGATACGGACGCGTGAAACTGGACACTGTATCGCCGAACTGCCTTGCGCGCCCGAATTGTGCGCTACGAGCACGTTACAGACGGGCAATCCTCGAGCGGACGATACTGGATCGAGCTGTTAGTTGGATATTACTTACCAGACTAACAGCTCGATACAGTAACATTCAGTTGAAGTTTTCTCGTCTGTAACGAGCTCCCTGCGCACAATTCGGAGGCATAAGGCAAATCAGCGATACAGTTTCCAGTTTCGCGCGTCCGTAGCGCTTCTTAAAACAGACGCGTAACCCTTCCCGCACCCGGCATGTAAATGAACGAATTAGCTGTATAATGAAGGAATTAGCTATTCCCCTCCGATACCGTAACGCGCGCTCAAGTTATCTCATTAGTAACGCACTGTTTTGCCGCGGCCGTAACGTGTTAGTTTACCGCCTCCCCCTAGTAGGAGTTAGGACTGTGAGTCTAGTAACAAATCCATCGACACCGCTTAAGACACTCAAAAACAATAAAACACAATTAAAAAAAAAAGCGATACAGAGATGATCGAGAAAATGTAATGATGTGGGACACATAAAACCTGTCAGAAGAAAAAAAAAATTTTAAATACCTGTCTGAGGGCCGCGTCGGTCCAGGCTGCCGGCGGGATCCGGGGGGCCGGTGGTCGCGTGTTAAATCTAGGCCGCGGGTGGGTGGGCGCCTGTTCCAGGCGGCGGCAGCGGCGGCGGCGGGGGGACACGCGTTAGTTCGAGGCGGGCGGCAGGTGGTCGCGTGTTAAATCTAGGCCGGGTCGCACAGACGCGCATTCATCCAGGCGGAGGAGCCGGCGGCAAGCCGCCGGCTCCTCCGCCTGGATGAATGAATGCGCGCCTGTGCGACCCCTGCGTTTCGACGCTCAAGGCAGTCACATGCCGTGACGTCACGCCTTGAGCGCCGAAACGCAGGGGTCGCACAGGCGCGCATTCATTCATCCAGGCGGAGGAGCCGGTGGCGAAAGCAGCCGGCTCCTCCGCCTGGATGAATGAATTCATTCACTGCCGGTGGGGGTTGCCTCTCCGGCAGCCCCCACCGGCAGTGAATGAATGAATGTGCGCCTGTGCGGACCCGGCCTAGATTTAACACGCGACCACCCGCCGCCCGCCGGCCGTCTCGAACTAACGCGTGTCCCCCCGCCGCCGCGCCCCCCCGCCCGCGGCCTAGATTTAACACGCGACCACCGGCCCCCTGGATCCCGCCGGCCGCCTGGACCCACGCGGCCCTCCGACAGGTATTTACAAATTTTGATTTTTACACTTCCTGGTACCTGTCATTTCAAATTTCATTTGAAATGACAGGTACCAGCGCACCCAGGTTACTGTATAGGCGCTGTATTAAGCGCCTATACAGTAAAATGGGTTACGCGGCCATAACCCTTCCCTACCGCTTTAAAGCCACGGCATGCATTTGCATGCGATTAGAGGAGAGTATCGGGGAGTTAGTGAAGAGAACTGTGCGTGCGGGGAGGAAGGGTGCGCCTGACACTACCACACTGTTTTTACCGCGGCCTTACTGGATCGAGCCGTAAGTGACTTATCTGGCTATTAGCAGCCGCTGAACGTAACTGGAACATGATTTTAATATACGTGTTCTGGAAGCCGTTATATCATGTGTTTAGTATAGCGAAGGGCTGATTTACTCATGTAAATGGAATTGAAAATTGTCCTCCATATGACCTATAAGAAAAGGGTGAGGAAGGGGTTTTCTTTATCCTGTCGTAGAGAAAACAGAAGGTTGACTTGCTAGCACATCACTATAGAAAAGGTTGTTATAAAGAGGACGCTAAGCAGCTTTTCTGCTTCTCACTGGGGAGAGGAGAAGAATTAGGTTGGATAATAAGAAGAACCTTTCTACTGCACAGCTTGGCACATTTGACCCAGGGAGATGGCAGAGTGCAGAGCAGATAAACTTTTATGTCGGATGGGCTTGCTACTGTGGATTCTACTTGAGATGAGAATGGATTAAATGAATTATTGAGGCCTAGCCCTCTCATTTCATGATTCTTTAATTATTAGTATGAAATGTTGGATGTCCTAGTGAAAATGCAGGCAACCACATAGCTTGGATTTGTCTGGCAGGCTGAAGTCACAGCTGGGTCTGCTTGATGGGCAGCAATTCTGAAGGTAACCAGAAGGCCTAAGGGAAACTCCGGTGCCGACATAGCCAGGTCGGTCAGGCATGCTAGGAGGGGATCTAGGAGGCCAAATGTTCGGGCAACAACTGACATGGGAAAGGAGGTGTTGGAAGAAATTAAGCTCATCTTCCCAGGATGAGGAAGATAAAAAAAGCCTGTCCTGGAATGGGACCGAGATCTTTCAGACAGAGCCAGCTCTAGGGCAAAATGTGCCCTGAGCAAAAATTGTGGATCCTCACACATACCTGCTGGCACCCCCTCCCTTGGTCTCTTTTTGGCTGTGGCGAGGTGGGTGATGCTGGCAGTACCCTGGAAACTCCCCAGCTCACGATGCCCAAAATCTGGCCCTGCTTGCAGATGGTCACATTGTGGGGCAAGTAGCTGAATTGTACCCTTAGCAGTGTGGACAGAATAATTGGACAGATTAGAAGGCCCATTTACTATTTGAATGGGAAGCGCACCATAATGCAGGAAGAAGAGATGGTAAGAGACAACCTTCAAACTCCCCTCGGAGTTTCCAAATGTATGGGTTACCTCCACTGCCCCCCCGGGAACGCCCCTTCTCCCCTGAGGAAGATTGGGCAGTTTTCAGAAACCTGTTTTTGTGCCCACTCACATAAAACCTTTTGAAAATGTCCACCCAGAATGGCTAGGACAAGATAGCACTTTACGTATTTTGTGTTGTTTTATGTATTGTTTTAGCATGTTGTTTTAGTGTGATGATTTATGTTGTAATTCTCCTAAAGCACTTGTTTGTAAAGGCAAGTAAGAAATGCAATAAATGAATTTAAATGTGATGCTAAGGAAACAATGAAATCACATTGTTATATGCTTGAATTAGCAGAATCTGAAATGGCACAACCGTTTCATGAACCTTCATACAAAGCACATGTCAGAGCCTGGCCTCTGATCCCGGAGTCTGGCGATTTTCACACACTTGTGATGTTCAGCGTCTTGCACTTTTTCTTTCCCCCAGGTGCTCGAGAATAGCAAGTCCAGAAGTGCAGGGATGTGTGAGGGGGATGAGGTGGTGGCTATCAACGGCAAGCCTTGTGCAGACCTCATGCAGTCGGAGATCATCACACTGATAGAAAGAACAGCTGATACACTCCAGATGCTAATCAAGAGGTATAAAGTCCTATCAGTACTCCAGAAACATTCTTGTATCATGTATGTGTGGCCCTCATGATGCATTTTTTTTATATTTGAATAGACAAAATTCCTATGTGCTGAAAACATGACCTACTGGGCTTGGTCAACTGCACTCTGAACTTTTGGAAGAGTGCATACTGCACACTTACAAAATCAATGTACATTCACATGCAATGTACTCTCACATGCACTGTACATACTCAGATTCAAAGTGCACACTCTCACATACAGTGTACTCTCATACAGTGTACATGCACTGAACATACTCAAAATCAAAGTGCACACTCTCACATGCACTGTACATACTCAGATTCAAAGTGCACACTCACATGCAGTGTACTCTCATATACACTGTACATACTCAGATTCAAAGTGCACTCTCACATGCAGTGTACTCTCACATGCACTGTACATACTCAGATTCAGTGCACAATCTCACATACAGTGTACTCTCACATGCACTATACATACTCAAATTCAAAGTGCACACTCACATGCACTGTACATACTCAGATTCAAAGTGCACACTCACATGCAGTGTACTCTCATATACACTGTACATACTCAGATTCAAAGTGCACACTCACCTGCAGTGTACTCTCACATACACTGTACATACTCAGATTCAAAGTGCACACTCACATGCAGTGTACTCTCACATACACTGTACATAATCAGACTCAAAGTGCACACTCACATGCAGTGTACTCTCACATACACTGTACATACTCAGATTCAAAGTGCACACTCACATGCAGTGCACTCTCACATACACTGTACATACTCAGATTCAAAGTGCACACTCACATGCAGTGTACTCTCACATGCACTGTACATACTCAGATTCAAAGTGCACACTCTCACATGCAGTGTACTCTCACATACACTGTACATACTCAGATTCAAAGTGCACACTCACATGCAGTGCACTCTCACATACACTGTACATACTCAGATTCAAAGTACACACTCACATGCAGTGCACTCTCACATACACTGTACATACTCAGATTCAAAGTGCACACTTACATGCAGTGTACTCTCAAATACACTGTACCTTCTCAGCTTCAAAGTGCACATTCTCACATGCAGTGCACTCTCACATACACTGTACCTACTCATTCAAAGTGCACATTCTCACATGCAGTGCACTCTCACATACACTGTACCTACTCAGATTCAAAGTGCACACTCTCACATGCAGTGTACTCTCACATACACTGTACATACTTAGATTCAAAGTGCACACTCACATGCAGTGTACTCTCACATACACTGTACATACTCAGATTCAAAGTGCACACTCACATGCAGTGCACTCACACATGCACTGTACATACTCAGATTCAAAGTGCACACTCACATGCAGTGTACTCTCATATACACTGTACATACTCAGATTCAAAGTGCACTCCCATATGCAGTGAACTCTCACATGCACTGTACATACTCAGATTCAAAGTGCACACTCACATGCAGTGTACTCTCACATACACTGTACATACTCAGATTCAAAGTGCACATTCTCACATGCAGTGCATTCTCACATACACTGTACCTACTCAGATTCAAAGTGCACATTCTCACATGCAGTGCACTCTCACATACACTGTACCTACTCAGATTCAAAATGCACACTCTCACATGCAGTGTACTCTCACATACACTGCACATACTGTAGAATAGTGAACTGCATATATCATGCACACATGTAGCTATAGCACTATGAAGCACTATGATCACTGAACTTACCAGAGAATCATCCAGCACGGATGACATCATTCCTGGAAGGATGGAACTAACTGTGTTTATTCTAACTGATAAAGAAGAGGCCTGTGGCCTATAGTAAGAGCATGCCAATGTACACATGCTAAAATATATATTGATTATACTCAGATTCAAAGTGCACACTCTCACATGCAGTGCACTCTCACATACACTGTACATACTCAGCTTCAAAGTGCACACTCACATGCAGTGCACTCTCACATACACTGTACATACTCAGATTCAAAGTGCACACTCACATGCAGTGCACTCTCACATACACTGTACATACTCAGATTCAAAGTGCACATTCTCACATGCTGTGCACTCTCACATACACTGTACCTACTCAGATTCAAAGTGCACATTCTCACATGCAGTGCACTCTCACATACACTGTACATACTCAGATTCAAAGTGCACACTCTCACATGCAGTGTACTCTCACATACACTGTACATACTCAGATTCAAAGTGCACATTCTCACATGCAGTGCACTCTCACATACACTGTACCTACTCAGATTCAAAGTGCACATTCTCACATGCAGTGCACTCTGACGTGCACTGCAAACTCTCTCATGCACAGGTCACATTCACATGCATAGTGCAGCATGCTCTGCTAATTGGTGTGTTTCTCTCTTTTACCCTCTCCCTCTCTTCCTCATGCGATTTAATTGATACTTGAAAAATGCTGACACAATATTACACTTTTGTAAATATGTAATTTCTAATAAAACTGAGGACCTTTTTCAGTCCGTCTAATTCTGTAATCTGGATAGCAGCTGAATATGGAGCTCATTATTTCCCTTTCCTTTCCTTCCTCTTATTTTCTTTCTCTCTTTCCCTGCTTCTCCTCTTAATTTTCTCTCTCCCTCTCTCTCTTCTTTACTTTCTCTCTTTTCTTCCTCTTTTAGATTAAATCCAGGAAACCTTGTTGGCCTGACAGTTTGTACACGTGTTGCCGAAGTGGCACATAAAGTGCTAAAATAAAACGACAGCAGTCCATATTGAGCCGGGGAACAGGCAAGTTACCTGGGTAAAGCGAAACCCATCTGGATAAGGCAACACGTTGGCCAGACAAAGTTTAGCCAGGCCATGGGGGCAAATATGCAAATCTCGGCTTTTGTCTGCGAAGCTCCTTTTGAATGTTGAGCTCACAGAGTAAAGAAGGACAACTCGCACTGTCCTTGGTCAGGGTTGTCTCTGCTGTTTCTCTCCCTCTGTTTTGTTCTTCCCTGCCTTTTCTCTCTAGAAAGATACACAGGGGCTGCACAGAGAGGATCCTTGCGTGTGAAGAAGTGAGGAAATAAAGTGGGCAGACGAGAGCTCATCTGCCATCAGATTCCAGGCTCCTCCTTCCCTCCTTTTTTTTCTCTGCCCCCTCTTCTTCCCTTTCTCTTTCCAACCGTGTAGCCCTGCCGAGCAGATACAATAAAATATAAGAGGAGCTGGCGCCCTGCATCCTACAAGGAAATGTTTATGAATGCGTGCAGTTCAGCCAGCCTTAAGCAGATGAGGCATGATCCTGATTCCACTTTGTGAGGGAAGCCAGTCGCACTCAGCAGAGAAAGTAAATTGCTCTCTCCTGACCTTTCCATATCCACTGCGCAGATGTCATACATTGTTTCCTACTAGAGAGAAATTGTTTAATGCACTGAGACTGTCATGAGGTTACAAATGTGAGGGCCGTGGTGGTATCTGCATTAAAGGCACTGGTTTACTCCACTCAGCTCTTGCTACTATTTCTGGCTCCTTCTTTGCCATTTGATCCAGTCGAGCTTGGATGTAAGGTATCAGAGATGGGCCGGCTCGATGACTCCAGGGGCAGCACTGCTGCACGGGAGATCTGGCTTTCATTCCTGGACCCAGCTTTTTTTACTGTGGGCCTGCAGGGGCAGCGATCACAGCCCCTGAGATGGAGCAGAGAGGGTGAGAGATGTGCAAACAATTTCCTGTCAGACTCGAACCAGTCGAAAAAAAAAAAACTGTTGAATTCCCCCTGGCTAATCTAGGTGCTGTTCAAAGGAAATCCAAAAACTCTGCTCATATTATCAGAAGATCTGAAAGTGGATCTGACGACTTGTAGAACCTGATTGGGTTTAATTTTATTTTCCTTCAGACAGGGTTTTGTTGAATAACTTCACCAAACTTCAGTGGTATTTCAGGTTTGTTATACCATTGAGTGAACCTATTTTGGAGAAGTTTGAACACCTCTAGGAGGGATTCTCAGGCATTGCTTAACAGCGACATCTACTGGCTGAAGAATGCACATGGCTCTGGAAAGCACTGCGGGCCAAGTATCCTCCGCTAGGAGGATATCACTGTGATGGCCAGGCCACACCGCAGGGAAGAGAGGGACAGATAAATGGAGGTGCATGGTGCCATTGGCCTCACTCAGGGCTGGAAGCCGAAAGGAGAAGGAGAAAACTTCTGGGACAAAAACAAAATTTCTCACAGGACAAGCAGGATGTTAGTCCTCACATATGGGTGACATCATCAGGATGGAGCCCAATCACGGAAAACTTCTGTCAAAGTTTCCAGAACTTTGACTGGCCCCTACTGGGCATGCCCAGCAAGGTACTAACCCTGCAGCCAGCAGGGGTCCCCCTTCAGTCTTCTTTTTTTCGCGCAGCAGTAGCCTCGCGGTTTAGGAGCTCTGAAGAGATTCCTGACAGGAATTTTCCTCACGGAGTTAATTAAAATTAAATTGCCCCACAGGGGTCCCTCCTCTAACTATTCTCAGGCTGCGGTACTCCGGTAAGTTTTTCACCGTTTTTCGTCGATTACCGTCGAGTTTGGCCCTCACGACCTACTGGCCGTCGACTGTACCGTGGCTTGATTTTTCTATGGCCATGGCGTCGGGGTTTCGTTGGTGCCTGGACTGTACTCACACCATGTCTATCACAGACCCTCATGGAGTCTGTGTAATGTGTTTAGGTCGTGAGCATGATGTCCTGACTTGCACCAAATGTGCCCTCATGACACCAAAAGTTCGCAAAGCCAGAATGGAGATGGGACTCCTTTTCCGTGCTCACACCCCCGACGCCGTGCATCACATCAACGTCATCGGAAACCGGCACCGTCGAAGTCGCACCAGCATCGACAACCTTCCGGTGACCGCCCGCCATCGACGTCTTCACGGCCATCGACTCTCCCGTTTCTCCCCCTCAAGATCGAGGGGATTGTAGGGAGAAACATCACCATCGGCATCGTAAGTCTCGGACCGTCGAGGGAGCGAAATCATCGACCTCGCCACCGTCCAAGCCACCATCGAAGAAGCCCCATCCAGGAATGGCACAGACCATTCCTGCGACCCCGGGTCCCGAGGCCACCCTCACCCAATCGGGTTTGGGAGTTTGCGATTTCCGCCTGTAAAGGTGGTCCCTCCGACTGTGCCTCAGCCTCCCTCTTCCGTCACGGAGCTGGAGCTGATTGCCCCCAGGTCTCCGGGAAGAACTGGACCGGCTGGTCCAGGAGGCCATTGACAAAGCGATGCAACGACTCCAGCTTCCTCTGGCAACCGACACCGAGAGTGGGAACCGGTCACCGACCCGATTCCAGCAGCGCTGGCAACCGCTGCTATCCCGGATGGAGGCGCTCATGACCGCCCTTCCGCCGGTAATTCCTGGGTCTTCCGATGGCTCCGGTGCACTCCCCAATGACAGCTTCATCGGGAGGAGAAACACCGTTCCGCATTCCTCCTTTGGGGGTATTGCCTCAGCCATCGATGCCATGTCGTCCCTCGCCACCGATTCATTCATCGGGGGCGATACGCACATCGGCGCCATTGATGCTTTCCATGCCGGCACCGATAATCCCCAGGCCATCCACGGTGCCCCCGGTGATTCCTTCGATTTTCTTGGAGCCTCAGCAGGGCCCTTCGGGTACCCAACCCCCTTCTCGTCCTACAGGTCAGCCTGCTGATCCTTATGACACCTGGGGTGATGATGCTTCCACCTCCCTCTCCTACTGAAAGTAGAAATCGTTCTCCTCCAGAGGACCTTTCTTTCATTAATTTTGTGAAGGAAATGTCGGAATTGGTCCCTTTTCAGCTTCAGATGGAGCAAGATTGATAGGCAACCAGATGATGGAGCTTCTCCAGTTCCTGGATGCCCCTAAAGTGATCACTTCTATTCCCGTTCATCAAGTTCTTCCTGACCTCCTCAAAAAGAACTGGGAAACCCTGGATCCATTGCCCCAGTACACAGAAAGGCTGACACTACCTATCTAGTACAGTCAGCCCCTGGCTTTCAAAAATCTCAGCTTGACCACCACTCAGTTGTGGTAGAATCAGCTCAAAAGAAAGCAAAAAGGACGAAGCCTCACTCCTTTACCCCTCCTGTTAAGGAACACAAGTTCCTAGACAATATCGGTCGACGAGTGTTCCAAGGGGCCATGCTCATCTCCAGAATTGCTTCTTACCAGCTGTACATGACCCAATACACAGGGTCATTTTCAAGCAAATACAGGACTTCTCTGAAACCCTGCCTGACCATTCCAAGAACAGCTTCAAATCCTTGACAACAAGGGCTTTGAGGCAGGAAAGCATGAGATAAGAACAGCTTACGATATCTTCGACACCTCCACTAGAGTGTCTGCAACTGCCATTTCAGCAAGACGCTGGGCCTGGCTCAAGTCTTCTGACCTTCACCCAGAAATACAAGACAGGCTTTCTGACCTGCCCTGTATAGAAGATAATCTGTTCGGTGAACAGATTCAGCAAATAGTGGCTGAGTTAAAGGACCATCATGAGACCCTCAAACAGCTCTCATCGATACCTTCTGACTTCCCCTCTAGACAGCCCTTCAAGAAGGACTCAAAGAAGTCATTCTTCCGCCCAAGGAAGTACTATCCTCCACCAGCAAGGTCCCGAATTACGAGGCCCTATCAAAAATCTCAGCCTCGCCAGCCCCGGAAACAAAAGCCACAAGCAGCTCCCCAGCCGGGGCCTCCTTCAGGTTTTTGACTTTCCCTTGGAGAGCAGCAGCCTGATTCCTATGCCAAGCATACCAGTGGGAGGTCGATTGTGCCACTTTCACGGCATATGGCAATCAATCACAACTGACCAATGGGTGCTAGCAATCATTGCTCAGGGTTACCACCTAAACTTTCTCGCTCTTCCACCGGACTCACCATCTCTACAAGCGTGGAGAGTAACTGACCACTCTGGTCCTTCTGGAGCAGGAGGTTCCCTTCTTCTCCAGTTAAGAGCAATAGAACCCGTCCCTCTTTCGCAACAAGGCCTAGGGTTCTATTCCCCGGTACTTTTTGATCCCAAAAAATCCGGGGGCCTTCGTCCAATTCTGGACCTACGTGCCCTCACAAGTACCTCCAGCAGGAAAAGTTCAAGATGGTAACCTTGGGCTCGCTTCTACCCTTCTACAAAGAGGAGGCTGGCTCTGCTCTCTGGACCTCCAGGACGCATACACCCACATTGCGATATCTCCAGCTATCGCAAAGTAACCTCAGGTTTTTAGTTAGGCCCAAAGCACTATCAATACGAGTGCTTCCGCATCGGCAACCACGAGTCTTTACCAAATGTCCGTAGTTGTCGCAGCCTTTCTCAGGAAAGAAGGTGTTCACGTCTACCCCTATTTAGACGACTGGTTAATCAGGGCCCCAAAACAGCAAGCCGCTCTATTGTCCCTGGATTTGACCTTACACACTCTAATTTCTCTAGGCTTTCTCGTCAATACGAGAAATCCTATTTAGTCCCATCTCAAACCTTGTTGTTTATTGGGGCAGACTTGGACATCTTGCAGGCAAAAGCCTTTCTACCTCAACACGAGTGCAAACCCTTGTGTCCCGCGCTCCACCAGTTGCAGTCTCAACATACAGCAACAGCTCGGCAATTCCGTGTCCTTCTCGGACACATGGCGTCCTCAATCCATCTCACACCATGGCCCACCTGGCCATGAGGCTCATGCATTGGACTCTGAGGTCACAATGGATTCAAGCGACTCAGCCCTGTCATCCATTGTCCACTCATCACTCACCGACGCACTCTGTCTGTCTCTCGCCTGGTAGAAAGATCAGAACAATCTCCTCAGGGACTGCCTTTTCACCTACCAGATACTCAACTCATTCTCACCACCAGACGCTTCCAACCTCGGGTGGGGAGCTCATGTGAACGATCTACAGACACAAGAATCTTGTCTCCAGAGGAAGCCAAACACCAGATAAATTTCCTGGAGCTTCGAGCAAGGCGATATGCGCTCAGAGCTTTTCAGGAACGCCTGTCAAATCACGTCATCCTGATTCAGATGGACAACCAGGTGGCCATGTGGTACATCAACAAGCGGGAGGCACAGGCTCCTTCCTTCTGTGTCAGGAAGCTGCGCAGATTTGGGCGGAAGTGCTCTCCCACTCGATGTACCTCAGGGCCACCTATTTGCCGGGAGTGCACAATGTTTGGCAGACAAACTGAGTCGTGTCTTCCACCACATAGTGGTCTCTCAATCCCCAGTAGCGATCTCTCCTCCCAGCAATGGGGTCATCCCCAAATAGACCTCTTTGCGTCCCTCAGAACTACAAAGTG